>NC_067153.1:63711691-63816691 GCF_903995435.1 Acomys russatus
TGCTGGCGAACACTGGCCTTAAAATGAGAGTTTTGTGAGAGGGAGGGAGGGAGGGAGGGAGGGGGAGGGAGGGGGAGAGAGGGAGGGAGGGAGGGAGGGAGGGAGGGGGAGGGAGAGAGGGAGGGAGGGAGGGAGGGAGAGAAGGAGGGAGGGAGGGACGGAGAGAGGGGGAGGGAGGGAGGGAGGGAGGGAGGGAGGGAGGGAGGGAGGAGGGTGTCTCACTGTGCGGCTCTCTCTGGCTGTCCTGGAACTCGCTCTGTCGACAAAGCTGGTCCCTAGCTCACAGAGACCCACCTGCATCTGCCCCTCAGATGCAGATTAAAGGCCACCACTCCTAGCTCATAGCCTCATTTTGAAAGCAAAAGGAAGCACAGTAGTTAATTCAGTGTGGTCGGACAGTCTCAGCCTAGGCTGCCCTAATCACTGGGTCTCCTGCCTCAACCCCAGGGCGCTGACATAGCAGACCTGGGCCAACATGTACAGTGAAATTAAGTTTAAGGCAATACTTTATATAATCCAACGTATCCTAAGTCCAATACCAACATACAAGTGCAAGTCTGTGTGTGCGGTATGTGTTCATGTGGGCATGTGCACGTGTGTGTGTGTGTGTGTGTGTGTGTGTGTGTGTGTGTGTGTGTGTTGCGGGTTTAGGCATTCAGACTCCCATCAGTCCCACTAGAATGTGGGAACATGGGCTTCTGCGTGGTCATACAAATCTGGCTCTGGCTCCTTGGACTCCTCCCCCTCCCCCCACCCTTCCCCACCCCTTCCCACCCCCCTCCCCCACACACACCCCCAAAGTGACCAGCCTTAGCCAAAGAAGTGACAAAGTGAGTGCACTATGACACAGTGGCACTAACTGCTGTTTTTTTTTTTTTTTTATTCATATTACATCTCAATGGTTATCCCATCCCTTGTATCCTCCCATTCCTCCCTCCCTCCCATTTTCCCCTTACTCCCCTCCCCTATGACTGTGACTGAGGGGGACCTCCTCCCCCTGTATATGCTCATAGGATATCAAGTCTCTTCTTGGTAACTGCTGTTTTTTATAAAGTTTTTATGTCAGGTCCCAAAGAAACTAGGGACAAATGGCTAACTGCAATGTCTATTTTAACACACCGAAGTGCACACTGGCTGGCAGCCAGGCTCTCTCAGCATCACAAGTACCTGTTATACAGTCCTGGCTCCTCTCAGCAGTTCTCACTGCACCCCACAAACCCCTCCACCCCTGGGCTTCCACCTCCTTCCCCCGAGCTTCTCTTTCCTATAAAAATAAAAATAAATAAAAATAAGCCTTCCATTTGGGCCGCAGGCCCCCTTGGTTCTGTTGGTCCCTCGGCTCTTGGCTCCTCCCTCCTCTTCCTCTCTTGCCCCGCCCCTGCCCCACCACTCCTCTCCTGGCTGAAGGAGAGATAAACCTGTTTTTTATGATCCCAAGTGTGGGTTTGGAACGGTCTTGTGAGAGAACAGGTGAGGTTAATCCATTAGAAGACCAACCACCTCATGCGGGAGCTTGATTGTTGCCAGCTGAAAAGATCCCTTGAACAGACTCTGGGAGGAGATATATAAATGAGCCCAGAACTGGAGGCGGGGCTTTTGGAGACTTGGGATAGTTTTGACTGTTCATCGCTGCACTTCGAGAGGCTCCTAGAGAGAACCGCTCAAGGGAAGGCTTTGGGGCTCCAGCTCCTGCTGAGGTTCTGGGTTCTGGTTACTCCAGGTTCCAGCAGAAGAAATCCTGCTGATTATGCCAGGCGAATTGTTCCTCGGAACTGATGTCCTTATGGTTTTGTTATTGTGTTCTTTAATTCTCTTTTCCTATTGTTTTGGTTAGTCAGGTTATAAGTAACATACGCTCGGTTAATAAGTTGTAATAAGATATATTGGTTAAGAAAAGTGAGCCTACACATGGCCTGCTCTACACTGCCGGCTGTGTCCAATCCACTACCTTCTTTCCCTGCTCTGAACTCATCAGGGCGCCTCTTGCTGCACTCTCCCTCGTATCTACAATAAAAAACCTTCCCCTCAACCACACCTAGGAGCGGCAGTGTTCTCATTTTCATTCTGATCTTTTTTTCCTTTATCCTTACTTGTGAGGTAGAACCCTAAAATGTAGACCAGGCTGACCTGGAACTCAAAAGCTGCCTCCGTCTCCCATGCCTGGCTTCTCTAGTCTTTGAGAATATGACTACCCTTCCTTCTGTCCCATTGCAACCATTTCTAATGATAACTGAGCCGTCTTATTTAGAGGCCGGGGGCAAGCCGTCCCTGGGCCTCCCGTCCCCTCTGCAGCGTGTCTCCTACAGTGTTCTGTAAATGTCAAGTTGTTCACGGGGCGCCTGTCCACACTTTCTTACTCAGACCTGCCCTGTTCCTACCGTGGCAGCTTGGCTCCTGCTTGCATTTGGAAAATTGATCTTTTAAAGCAAAATCTCTCTTCAAGGTACCCTACATTATCACCACTCAGGGCAATGGCCTTTTGGGATGGAGAAAAGGAGCCTCTCCCTATAGCGCAGAACAGTTTCCATAACGTCACCAGGGGGCGCACGAAGCCTGTATAAAGGGGCCCATACTGCAAAACCAGGACTTCTGCCTAGGGCAGACCCGCGCGTTCAGTGGTCCCCTAGTGGTCTCCACTAGGGGACAAGGGGCAGGTGCGGTCATCTGGCAAACGCTTGGGCTTAGTTCCAAGTCTGTTGCTCTGATCTAAACTCTACCACCAAACGCCTCGGCTTCCCAAGCCGCTGTCTGCTTCTGGGACTCCAAACAGAGAGCTGAGCCTGCCTCAGCGAGAGCGTATTTAGAGGAACACTCTGGACTGGAAGCCAGCACAGAAGGGATGAAGAAGGGGCTGGAGAGACGGCTCTGTGGTTACCGGCATCTGCTGGTCTCCCAGAGGAGCCAGGATGGAGTCCCAGCACCAACGTAGCTGCTCATGGCCGGCCATCCATAACTCCAGTTCTGCGGGGAGCAAGGGAACTGACGCCCTCTTCCGGCCTCTGCAGGCACTACACGCACATGATGCACAGACGCACATGCAGGCAAAATACCAGACACATAAAAGTAAAAAAAAAAAAAAAAAAAAAAAAAGTTAAGAAAAAGAGCTTCTCTCCATTTAACTTACGACAAGAAGGGGACGTGATGAAACCTCACCCAGAGGGAGGCAATCGCAGAGCAAACAGGTGCCCTCTCCAGCCCTCTGTGTTCTTGCTGCTCCAGTAAAAAGCGACTTTGGTCTTGGGAGGCAGAGGCAGGTGCATCACTGTGAGTTCGAGGCCAGCTTGGTCTACAAAGTGAGTCCAGGACAGCCAAGGCTACACAGAGAAACCCTGTCTTTTTGTTTGTTTGTTTGTTTGTTTGTTTTCGAGACAGGGTTTCTCTGTGTAGCCTTGGCCATCCTGGACTCACTTTGTAGACCAGGCTGGCCTCGAACTCACAGCGATCTGCCTGCCTCTGCCTCCCGAGTGCTGGGATTAAAGGCGTGCGCCACCATGCCCGGCTGAGAAACCCTGTCTTAAAAAAACAAAAAAAGAAGAGGAGGAGGAGGAGGAAGCAACCGGGTGTCAAGGAAAAAGAAGGCACAAGACAGTTTCCCCAAAGAGCAAACATGCCATCTCTCTTAGTAGTTCATATGCCCCACATTGTGGCACTGACCCTCACCACCTCCATGACTTGGCTCACTTGCCCTCATGTCATTGAAATGAAGAGAGGGGAGGTGACATGGTCAGATCAAGCTCTCATAGGTGACAGAGCCCTGATGTCCACCCAGGCCTTTTGGTTCCTTCCCAGGGTTCATTTTCCTGAGCTGACTTGAGTCTTGTGTCCCTATTCAACCATGCCAGGGATTGGTCTTCCTGAAACCCTGCTTGCATGTGCTCATGCACACACACACACACACATATACACACATACACCACATACATGCATGCACACATAGAGGCATGCATGTATGCATGAAAACACATACAAACACACATATACACACACCACACACACACATACCACACCACACACATGCACGCACACATACCACAGACACACACACATACACACACAAACACATACCCTCCAGTGGAACCCAGAGTGCATGAGATCAAGTTCATCTTTCTCAGATCAGCATTCTGAACCTCCAAAAGTCACCCACTAACATATCTATAAAATAAGATGGAGTCACTTATAAGTGGATAGTAGCCCAATATAGCTCTCCTCTGAGAGACTCCACCCAGAGGGGATCGGGACAGAGGCTGGGACTCTGATGGACTCCGGGTGCAGCCTTAAGAGTGCATGGAAGAATGGGGGGATGGAAGGACCCGGAGGGTTCAGGAGCCCCACAAGGAGACCATCAAGGCTGTCGGATCTGGATCCAGGGGGCCCTGCACAACTGTTGCACCAACCAAGGGCAATGCATGCAGTAAACCCAGACCCCCTGTTCAGATCTAGCCAATGGACAGCTCCTTCTCCGAGGTTTTGGAGAGAGCGGGGACTGCCATGGACGGGCAGAGGCCCACCCAGCACAGGCCTCGGGCCACGCCAGGACCCATCCTTTATCTTGGGGACAGACACCGGCAGTTGAGTGACTAAACCCTAAATTTGGGTTTTGTGAAAGTGCAGTGTGGCTTTTGGGGACATGAAATTACTCTATAGGACAAGAAGGTGAAGGAGGCGTGGCAGGAGTCAGGTCCAAATTTACTTCCCATCCCTGCGTGAATCCTAATGTCAGCCACAGACTCCCTAACCGTGGTGTCTCAGTATGGCTCTGAGTTGTAATGAACGCCTTGGGGAAGGGGTTGCTTCTGGGAGAAGGGGCGTGCCCTAGCGTCATCACCATGACCAAAACCAACCTGGGAGGAGAGGATTTATTCCACCTTCCAGGCTAGTCAGCAAGTGAAGCCAAGGGAGCGCAAGGCAGAATCCTGAAGCAGACACCGGAGGAACAAACACGGCTGCGGCTCACACCCTGCTAGCTTCCTCATATAGCCCAGGACCAGGGCCTGCCCAAGGGAAGGCATGTCATAGCAGGCTGGGCCTCCTACAGCAATTAGCCAGCAAGGAAATGCCTCACAGAAGAGGCCACAGGCCAACCTGACTGAGGAAGTGCCTCACTTGAGGTTCCCTCTGAGCGATGCTAAATTTGGGCACGTTGACAGCTGAAGCTAATAAAACAGGGTATGGGGTCCCCTAAAACTTCCGCCCAATTTCACTGTCACTTTTGGGGGTCTCTCTGGGGGTGAAGTATACGGAGGAAGCCCAGAGGCTGATCCTGGCACCACAGTACAGGTGGCACACACACAAAATCCCAACATTCGGGAGGATCAGGAGTTCGAGGTCATCCTTGACTACATGTAGAGCTGGGCTAGCCTGAGCTACGTGAACCCTGTCTCAGACAGAAAAGGCACTATGCATCCGTTTGATCTCTATTGCTGTCATAAAACTCTGACCAGAAGCAACTTGGGAGAAGAACAGAAGAACGGGTGTTATCTGGCTCACAGGCCATGACAGCAGGAAGCCAAGACAGGAACCTGGAGGCAGGAACTGAAGTGGAGACCTCCGTGAAAGACTGACCCATGTGACCATGTCACGTCAGGGGCCCAAAGAAGCTGTCCTGGAACTGGAATTCCTGAGCCTCAGGGATGCGCTGGCAGGCAGGAGTGGGGGACAGGGGGGTGGAGGGGCAGGGTGGTGAGGGGGTAAGGGGTGGGGGGACGGGGGCTGTGTCCAGACTATGAGGCAGAGGGACAAGTCACTGTGCCAGCGCTGTGAATCTGAAGAGGCACACCATGACTGCCAGGGCAACAGGGAGTGGGTGTCAAAGCAGGGCTGTGACAACAGGCGGTGCCCCGCCCTTGGCAGAAGTCAACATTGTGAAGTGTACTCAACCTGGGGAGCTGTACGCGCACAGACACCACCTAGGACAAGTCACAAGAAACACAGCCTGGCTGCCCTTTGCAAGAGAAACCAGGGAAAGTGCGTCAGGCCAGGGCCCTCCTGGGCTCTTGAATTAGATATAACATGTCTGTCTGACCCACTCAAAAAAAACAGAAAGTAATTTTTATTTAAATTAATGTAATTAATTAATTAATTTGGAATTTAGTTTGTATATAATAAAAAAAAAATCCAGTGTGGCCGGGCGTGGTGGCACACGCCTTAAATCTCAGCACTCAGGAGGCAGAGGCAGGGGGATCCCTGTGAGTTTGAGGCCAGCCTGATCTACAAAGTGAGTCCATGACAGAGAAGATAACACAGGGAAATGCTGTCTAAAAAAAAAAAAAAAGCCAGTGTGACCAAAAGGAAATGGGTAACTGGGGCTCTAAGCAGCCTTTCAGGATCATCAGCGGCTCTAAGGTGTTAACTGTTGGGTCTCAGACCTAGGTCCGCTTTGATGTGTTAAATAGGTACCTATTTAACATATCAAAGCAGAGCTAGCACCCTGCTGTCCCTGCCGGTTCCCGGGCATCTAAGCCAGCACTCCTCCAGCCCTGGGGCTTTGCTGCCCCCCTCCCTGTTGCTCTTCCCTGTATAACCCAGCTGGTTTGGTTACTGGGGGTTTTTGTTTTGTTTTGGTTTTTTGTCTACTCTCTTGGCTAGTCTCCTAGCCCAGGCTGTCCCTCTTGGTCAGTGGCTGCTCCCCACCCCCGCACCTCACCCACCCCCACCCTCCTCTCCTCACCCTGGCTCAGGGTCCTGTCCACTCAGGACTCTCCCTGGCATCTCTCTCTCTGCTCTCCCTTTTATCTACAGCGACCTTTCTCCTCCACCAGAGAGACCTAGGAGTGGTCGTGGCCTTTCCCTTTTTTGTTTCCTTCATTCATGATGCACAAGCCCTGCAGGAAAAGCAGCTACAGCTGTCCCTCAGCCCTAGAGGAAACTGACTTCTGGACCCCCTGGGAAACTAAAATACTCAGAGTCTGTCTCCCAGATAAACCCCGTGTGGGTTCTGCCCTGAACCTGACATACCTGCCCATAGCTTGGATTCCATCTTGGTTGGTTTTACTTAGTTTAGGTTTTGTTTGTTTTTTGGGGGGTGGAGTGTTGGTTGGTTGGTTGGTTGGATGTTTGGTTGGCTGTTTTTGGTTCTGGCTTTTGATTTGAGACAAACTCTGGCTATACAGCCCAAGCATTGAATTCAATCCTGTTCCCTCGGACTCTCAAGAGCTGCAATTACAAGCAGCATGGGCTGTAGTGGAAGTTGTAAACTCGGTTATGTTAGGTAAACAGGTTTTTGTTTTAGTCCCAAGTGTGGAATATAGGACTGCCTTAGTTTATATGCAGCTGATTGGTCTTTGCCAGCTGAGATAGTTGAACTCCGAGAGGGTATAAATACCAGAGCCCAGCAGACAAAGGAACACTAGAGAAAATGCATCAAGGAGCTGGTCAGAGGAGGAGGATGGCTGCTGGTCCATTTGCTGTTTGTTAATACCCTGACAACGGAGATTGGCACTGCCCCAAAGAACCCAACCACCCTACCCAGCTGGAAGAAGTAAAGAGGTCTGTGTCCCCTGTCCCTTCCAACCTTCCTGTTGGGAAGTTGGTGGAAGGGAGGTAGAGGTCTAAGAAACCAAAATAAAATAAGAGATAAAAAGTAGCACCAACAATGGGCCGTCCCAACTGAGCCCTTAGACTTCCTTGTACTATGGGTCGCTGATAGTCTGTGTTTAACAGCATGTAACTGTTACTGTAGTGTTAGACTGTTTTATTTAGTAATGAATGTTTGAGAATGTTTCCCCTCTACTGGAACTTTTTTCTATTCATGGTTTGTAGAATCTCCGGATGGAGAACCTACAAGTATTCAGGGCTAGACATGGAAGGAAAGGAAGAAAGAAAAAGAGAGGGAGGGAAGGAGGACAGGAGAGAGAGAGAGAGAGAGAGAGAGAGAGAATCTTATCTTCTATTCTTCCAAGTTTCCTCATGTAAATAAAGACTGTATTTTTGTTTTCTTTTGTTTTGTTTTTCAAGACAGGGTTTCTCTGCATAGGGTTGGCTATCCTAGACTCACTTTGTAGACCAGGCTGGCCTTGAACTCACAGAGATCCGCCTGCCTCTGCCTCCTGAGTGCTTTCCCCCCATGCTCAGTTGATGTTGTGTTGGAGATCAAACAGAGGACTTTGTGCATGATAGGTAAGCACCCTCCCAACTGAGCTACACCCCACAGCCCCTGCATTCGCTTAAGGGAGAAAAGGATGGTTTTACTACTCAGATGGAACCCAAGATCTTGTGCAAGTCAGACAAGCACTCTACCTCTAAGCTATCCAGGCCTCCTCTGTGAGCATTCAAACCGTGACAGGACTGGATGTTGCTGTGCAGGCCTTTAATTCCAGCACTTAGGAGGAAGAGGCAGGCTGATCTATGTGAGTTAGGGATTTGAGACCAGCTGAACTACATAGTGAGCTCCAAGACAGCCAGGGCTACGCAGTGAGGCCCTATCTCAAAAAAATAAAATAAAATAAAAATAAATTTAAAAATTCTTTTAAACCTGGGCCAGAGGGAATCTCTCAATGGCAGTTGTTCCAAAGGACCCAGTCCGATTCCCAGCACCCACAAGATAGCTTACAATCATCTGTGATCATCTGTAGCTCTCACATGGCAACTCACAACTGTCTAAGTCCTGTCCCAACACTGTCCTCTGATCTCTGTGGGCACCAAGGCTCACACACAGTGCACACACACACGGTGCACACACACATGGTGCACACACATGGTGTGCACACACACATGGTGCACACATTTGCAGGCAAAACACCCATTACACATAAAAACAAATTTACAAACATAAAAATAAATAAATACATAAGTCCTGACAGGTAAAGGGGGCTCACTCCTGATCAACGGCTGACGCTGCCCGGTGGTGGACACGCATGAGAGCAGGCAGGGTTCTAGCGTGGAGGAGCTGAACACTCTTCCCTTCTGCAAACATCCAGGGTGTGGCGCTCACCTGGGAACTATGAGGGGAGGCTCCCAACCTGCCTGGCAGCAGGACCTGATAAGACAGGTGGCTGGCTTCAAGGACAGGGTGTGGCAACCCTGGAAATATTGCCCTGGGGAACTAATGGGCCAGAGGTCCCTTTCTCTCAGTGTGTTCTGGGTGCCCCTGCAGCCCTGATAATTACCCTCCTGTCTCCTGGGACCTGCTTATGTATGTTTGTAAATGGTAATAAAACTGAATTTGCCTCTAAGGGTGGCCAGTGCACGCTGCCATCCCATCTGGGGCAGGAGGACAGTGAGTTCACGGCCAGTCCAGGCTACGGTGAGACCCTATATTAAGAGGTGGGGGACATGGAAATAACTCAGATGAGTACCTGAACTGCACACCCAGGACCCTCAGGATAAAGATGAGAACAAATCCTTACAGTCCTTCTCTGACCTCTACATTCACGTGCATGTTTATGCCAATAAATAAATAAACAAAATGTAAGTTTTTTTGTTTTTTTTTTTTTTAAACACAAAAGGATCTCTGTGAGTTTGAGGCCAGCCTGGTTTACAGAATGAGCGTTCCAAGACAACCAGAGCTACACAGTGAAATCTTATCTTGGGGGGTTAAAAAAAGAAAGAAAGAAAGAAAAGAAAAGAAATTAATTAAGAAATAACACACAAAATGCAGTGAGAGTAGCCTTGTAATCTAATACAGGAAGAAAAAAAAAGACTAAAAATTTCCCAGGGGGCAATGGGGCAGTGCCAAACACTTCTGCTCTAGCTGGTGTCCTGTGGCTTTCTCCTCAGCTATAAAAGGAGATTTACTCCCAATGGCAGCATCTGGAAGAGGGACAAAGAAGTTTCTGCCAAAAAAACCACTTCTGTTGAGAGGGTACTGAAACAAAGCCTGCCGGAGTTGAGAAACTCTGAAGCCTGGGCTAGCCATATGAGGGGAGCTTGGTTCCCGGAGACCTACAGGTCGTCAGACCACCTTGCTGGAGCTACGACAGCGATGGTTCAGTGGTGGGCCAGGACCACTCCGTGGCCAGGACTGCCCAGCTACGGGGGGTGGGGGGACGTGGCCCGGGTCCTCTACTTAACCCTAACCTCAAGACAGGACCCTGAAAGTGGACTTGGGCGCCACTGTGTCTTTTGTTCCTCTCCCCACTGTAGCCATGTTGAAGGCTCCTTTTTCTGTTTGCCGCTTTTTTTGGTTTCTTTCGTTGGCATTTAAGGTAAGGACAGATGGCCAAACCTGGCTCACTGGGGTTTGCTGTCACCCAGGCTGTGACTAGCACAATACATGACTCGAGCCCCTGACTTAGGACCTCTGGCCCTGGCTAAGAACATGCTGGAGACTTGGAGGGGACACTGCCGACCTAACCCCAGACCTGCGGAGTCAGGTAGCTGGGAAGGTGACAAGACTGGTGCCAGGGCCTGGCAGACCTAGCCACAGTGAGGCCTCCTGTGAGCTTCCTGTGCTAGTCCGCACCTACTTCCTGTCTGCTCCGCATCTGTTCTCCATCAGTTTCCAACAAATCCAAAATAGCAAAACACCTCGGCGGTGGTGCGGAGGAGGCCTGATGCCCACCTAGGCTGGCACTGCATGGACCAGGTGGCTGCTGGGAACTCTCACACTGATAGCAATGGCGCCCAAGTGTCGCTAGTGCCTCACCCAGCTGTCTCCTAACACTTTCCTGTCCATTCATTTAACAGATGGGCCGACTCCTTCACATCAATGAATCCACACACACCCATAAGCTCAGGGTCCACCCTCCACAGGCAAACACTGGCTCCACACACGCCCTTTCTATCAAGCACAGCGTTAAAATTGGGGGAGGGGGAGGGACAAACCCACATATCAGTGCCAAGTCCTATACTGAACAATCATGGCATCTAGGGATTGCTGGCATGACACACCCCATCACTAAAAATAGACTCTGCACACCTGGAGGGTTAGCAAGCCAGACCTCCTGGGTCCCTGGCAAGGAAACAGAGAAAGCAAATACATCTAGACACAGGACTGTGTCTGGCCAAGGACAGGCAGGCACAATTGGACAGTGCTGACTTCCAGCACCCAGCTGAGCCTCTTTCTGTGTGTGCTGCGGATGCTAGGGTCTGGGGAACAGCAGACCGAAGCTCTCTGATAGGCCCACCAAGTGTGCTGCCGAGCTCAAGGGAACCTGGGTATCTTGGACCCAGCTGTGACCTGTAAAATGCTACACACTGGCAAGAACCATGGCCCACAGCCAGGGCACCAACTGGCTTCCAACAGGCTTCTCTGGAAACAGCCTGGAGGAGGACTCCCCTGCCCGGCACATGTCTCAGGAAGGAGCCTCCTGCCCTGCCCAGCCCAGCCCACCTATAAGAACATATACACATGGCGCACTGGCTGGCTGTGCGCCAACACAAGCTAGAGTCATCAGAGAGGAAGGAGCCTCAGTTGAGGAAACACCTCCATGAGATGCAGCTGTAAGACATTTTCCCGATTAGTGGGTGGGGCCCAGCCCACTGTGGGTGGGTGGGGCCCAGCCCACTGTGGGTGGAGCCACCCCTGGGCTGGAGGTCCTGGATTCTATAAGAAAGCAGGCTGGGCAAGCCATGGGGAGCAAGCTAGCGAGCAGCACCCCTCCACGGCCTCTGCATCACTCCTGCCTCCAGGTTCCTGCCCTGCTTGAGTCGCTGTCCCAACTTCCTCCAACTATGATTTGGAAGTGTAAGCCACCAATAAACCCTTTCCTCCCCAACTTGCTTTTTTTGTTTGTTTGTTTGTTTGTTTTTGTTTTTGTTTTTCTAGACAGAGTTTCTCTGTGTAGCCTTGGCTGTCCTGGACTCACTCTATAGACCAGGCTGGCCTCGAACTCATAGTGATCCGCCTGCCTCTGCCGCCTGAGTGCTGGGATTAAAGGCGTGCGCCACCACGCCCGGCTCCAACTTGCTTTTTGGTCATGGTGTTTCGTTGCAGCAACAGAAACCCTGACTGAGACACAGCAAAAGCCAGTTGGTAGAGAAAGCTGAGGCTTTATTTTGGAAAATACAATTGGGTTTGGGTGGAGGGCAGGGGCCATACGTGCCCCAGATGGGAGAGTCCTCCCAAGGTTGGCTAGAGGGTTCAGGGCTGATCCTTGGGTGGGTCTCTTGCTCCCTGCACTCTGCCATGCAGCTGTCTCCCCAGGGAGCCCTGAGCAGGTGCAGGAGCAGAGGCTGCAACAATGTGTCGGGGGGCCTTTCACTTGGGCAGAATATCAGACGACTCGGACACGAGCTTCCCATCTCGGGTCTCGATCTTCTTCACAACCACAGCCTTGGTGCGCGTGATGGTGCTGGAGCCCCCGGCAGAGCTGAAGCTGGGTTGGAAGGCGCTCACACCGCCATAGCTGAAGCCCGGGCTGGTGAGTCCCCCATAGGCTGAGCTCAGTCCTCCTGGTCCAGGGTGAGAGATAGAGGCAGCCGTGTGAGCACAGGCTAGTCACTCTCTGACAACCACAGGGGGAGAGGCAGGTCCTGACCTGACCAATTACCGCCTGGGTCGCCTGGGTCGTGCTTTCTGGAAGAAGCGTACCCAACATGGACAAGGCCCTCCCTTTTAGCTGCATGTCCCTGACGGACACTCAACTGGGCCCCTCCCTCAAGGTATATAGAGGAAGACTTGCAGGTGCAAATGTGAAGATGCATAAAAGCCACAGTGGCACACATAAGGGTCTTAGCACAGGTCTGGCACACAGCCAGCTTTTATCTGGGATTTCCTATCACTGAGCATACCACTTGGGTACCTAGTCTGTCACCAATCACCCTGCCAAGAATATGGATCCTACTTCTTCCCTTTGCCCCTGCCAATGGCTTTTGAGCACAGCGCCTCCGGAGCCCTGACCTCCTGGGACTCCTCCCCTCCAGCCCCAAGGCCCAGGCCACTCACCTGAGTAGCCACTGGTGGTCTTCGTATGGATGCTCATGTTCTGCATGCCAGACTCCAGCCTGCAACCAGACGCGGGGGTGGTGAGGCGAGGAGGTGTTTCGGGGCCAACTCTTGGCCCCTTTCATGCCAGAGCAGAATCCAAGTGGGGTGGGGGCGGGTTCCAGACAGCGCCCACCCCTCTCCATCCCTGAGCTCTGCCATACAGCTCCCTGAGGAGCTGTGGGAGCAGAGGCTGCAATGACTGCATCGGCGGCCATTCACCTGAGAGACCTCCAAACCCACCTGCTCTCCTCGCCCTCCAGCAGCTTCCTGTAGGTGGCGATCTCGATGTCCAGTGCCAGCTTGACATTCATGAGCTCCTGGTACTCGCGCAGCTGGCGTGCCATGTCCTGCTTGGCCCGTTGCAGGGCGGCCTCCAGCTCAGCCAGCTTGGCATTGGCGTCCTTAATGGCCATCTCCCCGCGCTGCTCAGCATCAGCGATGGCAGCCTCCAGGCTTGCCCTCTGGGGGGTGGGGGTGGAGAGATGTGACCAGGTGGTAATTGGTCTATGCCCTTCCTAAGGCCCATCCACGTTGAGCTTCTTTGTGTTGTCGCGTTTTGAAGCCCAGGCTGGCCTAGGACTCACTACATAGGCCAGGCTGGCCTTGAACTTACAGCAGTCCTCCTATGTAGCCTACCAACTGCTGCATTTACTGGTGTACTCCACCCGTGCCTGGTTTTATGCCTTACTGAACCCAGGGCTTTGGGCGCACGCCCAAATGAGCTACATGCCCAGCTCCACCCCAAGCTTCTTTGAAAGTCTCCCCTCTCTGACTTCCACCAACTCCGTCCAGCAAGCGTAAGAAGCAACAGGGAGCTGCTTTCACGTCACGCGCCACCATGTCACGCTTCCGCCTGTGGCAGCGCAAGAGCTTTGCCTTAGCCAGACCAGCCTTATCTCTGCCTTCTAGCAGCAAAACCCAACCTTGCCCCGCACAGGGCAGACTAGCTAGAGAAAGCCCGAGAGACAGGGACTCTACCTTACCACCCAGAGCTTTCTCCAGGCACCACCCAGAGATGCTCAGCATCCAGCAGCTAACCCATGGGGATGTAGACGCTAACCCCTCCCACTCTCAACCCGGGTCACAGACTCCTCCCCCTTTCCTTTCTGTCCTCCTCTCCCTCCCCTACCCCACCCCCCAGCCACACCCTGCTCCATCAGTACCTGGCCCTTGAGCTTTTCAATTTCCGCCTGCAGGCGGTTGATGCTGCGGTTCATCTCAGAGATCTCCGTCTTCGAGCGACGCAGGTCATCCTCGTGTTTCCCAGCCTGGGTCTGCAATTCCTCGTACTGCAGGGGCAGGAAGAGAGTGGGGTTTTAGCTGAAGAGCCTCTTTTGGCCTCGTCACCGAAGCCAATGAAGGCCCATTTCCAGAATTCCAGGCTTCCACTCCGCGGAGCCAGCCCACCACAGGCAAGAGGGGAATTTGGAACCCCGTTCCCTCCTCGTGATGCAGGGAAGAGGGACACCTCCGCCCGTCCCCCCGCCCCCCGCTTGTAACGCTGCTCTTTACCTTGATCTGGTACATGCTCTCAGCCTCAGCACGGCTGCGGTTGGCAACGTCCTCGTACTGGGCACGGACTTCAGCGATGATGCTGTCCATGTCCAGGGAACGGCTGTTGTCCATGGAGAGCACCACACTCGTATCTGAGATCTGGGACTGCAGCTCGCGGATCTCCTGTAGGGCAGGGGGGCGGGTGGTAAGGCTCCGGCCCTGTACACGGAGTTCTTTGCGGCACGACAAAGGAGCAAGCGGCTTGGAAACATCACCGTTAGAGGGGAAGGAAGGTGGTCTCTGAGCCACCGAGGAAAACCTGAAGTTAGGTAAATAGCCAAAGGGACGAGGCCTGAAGGAAAGCGAAGACCAGCGACAAGGGCTTTGAGGAGCCCATTTTCCCTACTTCAAGCAGAGGGCGGAGCCTCTATAGCAGTGTTAACTGGTGCCTATGGTTACTGAACAGTGGGGCCCTAGGTGACTGGTGCGCTGGAAGATGGGGACAGGCTGCCCGCTCCAGACCCTGAGAGCAGCGTACCTCTTCATGGATCTGCTTCAGGAAGTTGATCTCGTCAGTCAGTCCTTCCAGGCGGGACTCGAGTTCCACCTTGTTCATGTACGCCTCGTCCACATCCTGAGGTGAGGTGAGGGGCTTGAGTTCAGTGCGCTCAGGGGCTCCCCAACATCTGCCCGTGGCCTAGACTTGTGACCTTCCGATCCAGCCTCTAGCTATTCCCCTGGGTCCCAGCCATGCAACTGTATCTCTGCTTCCTGCAGGCCCCCACCCGCATACTTCCTCCTCCAGAAAGCTAAGGTTAGGCCACCAACCTTGTCCAACTCGATATCTGAAATACTATCTAACTGTGCGAGGCTAACTCTGTCCTACCTTTCTATTATGTTAAGTAGAAGAAAAAACAAAAACAAAAACAAAACAAAACAGAGAACTCCTGATGTGAGTCCCACAGCCTCCCATGCCTGCATATAGGGAAGAGGACCTAGTTTTCTTTCTTTCTTTCTTTTTTAATTTTCATTGTGTTTAAGTGTGTGTGTGTGTGTTTGTGTATTTGAGTTCAGGCACCCTCAGAGGCCCAAGGCACCGGATCCCCTGGAGCTGCAGTTACAGACCATTGTGAGCCATCTGAGGTGGGTAATAGGAACTGAACTCAGGTCCCCTGGAAGAAAGGCACGTGCCCTTGACCGCCATCTCTGTAGCCCCCAACCCTCACCTTCTTGATGAGGACAAACTCATTCTCCATCTCTGTGCGCTTGTTGATTTCATCCTCGTACCTAGTAAGAAGAGACTTGGAGTCAGGGGTGACTGGTGAAGGCAGGCTGCCCTGGGTCTGCTGCTGCCGCTGCCAGGGATGGAGCACTGGGCAGGCACCACCGCCGCCGGGGACAGAGCCCCGGCCTTTGCATCATAGAGCCAAATGCATGCAAGAAGAGGGTTCCGTTCCTACCCCACCTTGCTTTTTGATGGAGGAATAAATAGCTGGAAAGTTCAGTTCAGAGATGTAGGCCATGCGAGGCTGGTCCTTCTGCCATGGCTTACCCATTCCCCTCTCCCCACCCAGCCTTATTCTCAGCCAATGGGAAAAGTAAATAAATCCACATTAGATTTGGCACCTGGGAGAGTTGGCATGGGGCCTGACATGAGCCCTCAGAGCTCTCTCTGGAGAGTTTGCCAGTCAGACCAGGGATATTAAGTAAAATACATACATACATACATACATACATATCTCACTATGGAGCTCCAGCACTCACTATGAAATCTGCCTCCTGAGAGAAATATCAAATACATGCCACCATACGCAGCTTAGGTACACTATCTAAACAGTAAATTTGATGCCCAAATCCAAACCGTCCTGAGATTGAAATTGGACTGGTGTGTTAGCATAAAATTGACTGTTCCCACGCAAAACTGATCATGTGGCCTTGAAGCCAAATTGCCCATAAGCAGAGGGCCACGGGGACTCAGCCAGGCAAGGTAAGATGACGTCACTAGGGGGGTGGGCTCACTTATTCTTGAAGTCCTCCACCAGGCCCTGCATGTTGCCAAGCTCCGCCTCCAGCTTCAGCTTATCCTGGCCCAGGGCTTCCAGCTGCCGGCGAAGGTTGTTGATGTAGCTCTCAAACATGTTGTCCATGTTGCTCCTTGCTGTCTTCTGCTGCTGCAGCAGGCTCCACTTGGTCTCCAGCATCTTGTTCTGCTGCTCCAGGAAGCGCACCTGCACGGGGAGGACACAGCATCAAGCTAGGGTCAGGGTCCTGGAGGGATAGCAATGGGATCACAGTGTGACCTGCAGCATTGGGAGCCCTGGCACGCCAGCACTCGGAGCGGATAGGCTGCAGTGTGCTGCATAGAGTATACATCGCAGGTCAGTAAGAACAGCCCTACTGTCTAAAGGTCTGTTCATTGCCTTTTATATAAGGCTGAGAAGGATGTCTATTATCCACATTAAATACTATCAGTGATCACTGAAGAGACCTTGAATAAACATGCTGGACATTTTAGGGAACGGGCTCCTTAGCGCCCAGAGTACTTGCTATGGCTCAACGCGGCTGCTAACCTGAGCTGTGTATCTCGGTCTGGGAGTCCCCTCTCTGCACAGGACCCACTTTTAGCAGAGGAAGATGCGTCTCCTTTAGCATCAGCCTTTGAGACCCACAGCCTCCCGAGTCTCCATGCCCTCTTGCCCAGCATCCACAACCCTCCCCTCCTACCACAAACAAGGGGAAACTCTTTCATAAGGATAAGAAACTGCTCCAAACAAAGGAGATGAGTTTTGTGCACACAGCCCTAAGCTTTAACTTTTTAAACTTGGAAAACTAGAGAGAAGACATCCTGAGGGTACAATCAGCCTACAACCCGTGCTGTAAGTCCTTTCATTTCCGTAATTACTAAAAGTAATTTTTAAAAATGAACCCTTGAGCTGGGCGTGGTGGCGCACATCTTTAATCCCAGCACTCAGGAGGCAGAGGCAGGCAGATCGCTGCGAGTTCGAGGTCAGCCTGGTCTACAAAGTGAATCCAGGACAGCCAAGGCTACTCAGAGAAACCCTGTCTCGAAAAACCAAAAATAAATAAATAAATAAACTCTGGTGATTCTAGCATTTCATCCTAATGGGATGCTGAATTTGGGCCAGGCTGTGAGCTGAACAGGCAGAAACTGATTTAGGCCCTGCCGTGTCCATTTTACAGATGAAGTCAAACTGAACAAGACGGCCCATCCATGCCTGCGCCAAAATGCTCTTTCCATCTTCCTGCAAGTAAGCGCTCCTGCGGCCTCTGACTCCACAGGCTCATCTGCCCCATGTTTTCCCTCCTCCCGCCCCCACACCGCCTTTCATGAGCCCGTCAGCAGAAAGAGCCAATCGTCCCGGGGCCACGGAACTGCAAAACCTGGCCTGGCTCTAGGGAACCAGGCACTTGGGGCGGAGCGAGGGTCGAAAGCCTGAAAGGGGCACAAGCGCCAAGCAGGCAGAGGGGCGTTGGCGAGCAGACGCTATCTGGGGCCATAAACTCCGGTTTTAACAGGTCGTGTAACAGGGGCGGAGTGTGCAACGCCGGCAGACTTTGAATCCCGCACCGGCTTTCCCCGAGGCGGAACGCCGAGACTCCCAAGCCAACTCCCGACCCCGCCCTCCCCGACACCGGAGCTCCTCCTGGTGGAAGGGCAGACCCAAGACCTCTGTCCTGGCGCCGCAGTGGCCCCACCCACACTGCAGCAGGGCAGGGGCCAAGCAGTGACTCCCCCCGCCGCCCCCCCAGCCCCTTCTCTGGCCCTGGGTACCAAAGACCTGCTTCGGCGTTTGCCAGGCTCAATCAAGTCACCTATAACCTTCTAGACTCTTGTCCAACACTCCATTATTTAACAGGAAGAAGGAAAAATGCACAGGGCACCAATAGGAAAGCTTGGGGCAACGCGAGGTGGGAGGCTTCCCCACCACCAGAGAGCAGAGCTACAGCTGAAGGCACCAGGCCCGCCAGGCAGGCAGGCAGGTCAGAGAGCGGATTCGAAGCAGGGAGGTGCAAGAGGATTTAGCCACAAGCACTACAGACCCTCTCGGCCCAAACCAAAGTGCACGAGAGAAGCTGGAAGCGAGTGTGGCCAGGATGGGTGAGGCCCAACGGTAGCTCGTGGGGCGCAGAGATGTACCCATCTTCTGTGATGGCCGGTTCAGGCCCGGTTCGTCGGACAGAGAGGGATCTCACCTTGTCAATGAACGAAGCGAACTTATTGTTGAGGGATTTAATCTGCTCCTTCTCGTGAGTACGCACAGCCTGGATGTTGGGGTCCACCTCCAGCTTCAAGGGGCTCAGCAGGCTCTGGTTCACCGTGACTGCTGTGATGCCCCCTACGCCGGCCCCGCCGAAGCCGCCCAGACCCACGTTGGTGCCCAGGCTTCCCCGGAAGCTGCTGCTGCTGCCCACCCGGGAAAAGCTGGAAGAGCTGATGCGGGAACCGGGCCCACTCGTGTAGGAGCGGCTGCTGAAGGCTCGGGGGCCGGAGTTGGACATCTTGTAGGATTTCTGGGTCACTCTGATGGACATGGCGAAGTCTGGAGTGAAGGCGGCGAGCTGAAGACTCGAGCTGAAGGTTCGAGAACGAGCTGAGCAGCTGCTTCTAGGCCGTGGGACAGCGCCCAGCAAAGGCCCTTTATAAAAAGGGAGCCCAGCCCCCAGGGGAGGAAAAAAGGCCTCTAACCTGAGTGGCTAGGCACTCAGAGGGCAGGGCCTAACTCGACGTCTGCTACCTCCAGGCAGGACTCAGGTGAGGGCAGTAGAGAGCTGCTCCCACCGGATCGTTCTCCAACCCCACCCTTAAAGTCCCGGAGAAAGCAGCTGAGCTCCTTTGAAGGCAAGAAGTGAGCCGGGAGTCCCCCAGGGCTGGGAGCTAGGCTGTCTTGGCCCCCACTCTCCTGTGGTGAGAGCTACTCTGGGAAGTCTGAGCGAATAGGGTTCCCTGGCATTTGGGGTCTTAAAAACAAAAACAAAAACAAAAACAAAAACAGGGTCTCACCAAGGCGATGGTGGCCCATGCCTTTAATCCCAGCATTCGGGAGGCGGATCTCTGTGAATTTGAGGCCAGCCTGGTCTACAGAGCGAGGTCCAGGACAGCCAGGGCCACACAGAGAAACCCTGTCTCAAAAAACAAACAAACAAACAAAACCCACAAGGCCTCGTGCCAACCAGGCTGCTTGAACTCACTATGTAACCAAAGCTGGCACCTGCCTTTACCACTAAAGTTCTGGGGTTGCAATGTGCCCTGCCCCATCTGGCTGGTCGCCTCTAAAACCTCAGAGACTCCTGTCTGTGGGGCTGGTCAGGCTGGGCAGCAGGGCCCTTCCATTCCCAGGTTCCTGTTTGCCTTTCTGCCCAGATTACAGACAATACTAACAGCACCCCAGCCCCCTACCCGTGCCACAGCTGGCACCCCACAAATTGGCAAAGACGGCTAAGTAGGTATATTTGCAGAATGAACAAACACAGGCTTTTAGCTATCTTCTCTCTGGGTGCAAGGCAAAGAGAATCCAAGCACAGCTCCTTTTTCTGGACACAGTATTCTTCTTTCCTACCAAGATCCCAGAATTCCCCAGGCCAGGTAGAGCCTCAAGGAATTAAAAAAAAAAAAGACGAACAGAGGCCAAGACAGAAAGGGGGACCCCAGAGAAGAGAGGCTCAGCAGCTTCATTGTCATTGCTTATTTGGGGGCACCTTCCCAAGGCTCCCAGGGCAGTGAGTCATGGTGAGAGAAGGCAGCACACTGTGTGGCACTGCCGGTGAGTCATTCCCCAGCCACCTGGACCCTCCTCCTCCTCCCCAGACCCCAACTGACCAGGTGTGATGAGGAAAGCAGCCTTTCCTTGCACCTGTCTCTCTGAACTCATTATCCCATTATCAGAGTGAGTCAGGAGAGCAAGTTGGGGCACAGCGTGCACCTGTGAGAGGTTGGAGACAGGGGAATGAGAGTGAGGCCCTCCAGGCCTGGGTGGGGCAGGCTGTGGCAGATGTGGGTGGAAGGCAGGAGGTTTGGGTCCCCAAGGCAAAGATTCCACCAGCAATTAAATTACCTGATGGGCTGGGCTCTCTGGAAGGCACTGCAGGGTGTTATGTGGCCATTGGGTAGGTCTTAACTAGGGAAACCAAAAAATGACAGGTATCCAAATCCCCTGGAGGACAGGGCAGTTTGCAGATACCACCTCCCAACCAGCAAAAAGGTAACCACCCAACAGGAGAACTGGCTGGGGAGTCCACACCCAAGACCCCAGAAAAATGGGGACATAGAGGCAAAAGGGACAGAGATCTGAAGTCCCCTCCTAGAGACACACAGAGTTCCCTTCACAGCACACCTATACACACACACACACACGCTCACACACACTCACACGCTCACACAATCAGAGGTCACTTCCAGAAAGACCCAATTTAGAAATCCCAAAGGGCACACAATGATTATATTGACCATATCCTTCCTTGTTTCTCCACTGCCTCTAACCCAGCCCTCAGGCCCCAGCCTTGGGCTTCCGGGCCTACGATGAAGAGGGAAATCTTCTCACAGCCCCTGAAACAACACTTCATTTTTAAGGTGGAAATCGATTCGGGTATGTGTTCAGGCCCACACCCAGCAAGACTGGAGGCCTTTGCTAGCAAACCGAAGGGCGGAAACCCAGGCTGGGTGCCAACCCAGTGAGAGAAAGCAGAAGGGGAAAGGGAGGGGCTGGTCAGACAGGTAAGGCAGCCCTGGGGAGGGATGGCCAGCCCTCCCTTTCTTCCCTTCCTCCACAGTACTTTTAGAGGGACCTGAAGGGGCAATACACCAAAGGAACTGACTTAGACTGTTAATGCCCAAATTTCAAGAGACTCCCCGAACAGACCACCCAAGAGCTGAGTCCAAAATGCAACGGCAAGGAAGTCTTTATTGCAGGTTCGAACCCGGGCCACCCCTCCCGCGCACTGGCACAGCAGATGCAGGGAAATGGCCTCTAGTCTCAATTGAGAGGGGCTTTTATAGGCTTTAGACAAAGAAATGGGTTTACAGTATATGATTTGATGATGACATTTGGGCAAAAAAGCTGCAAGCAGGGAGTTACAAGCCTTGGCATTTCATGGTTGGGTAACAGGAGTAGGGACAGGTTGGCCTATGGAAAAGATTGGTTAAAGCAGTCATGGGGGCATTGGGAACTTTGGACTGGCTTCTCCTAACTGGTCGTTGCTATGTGCCCGACCACCTGCTGGTCAGCATGGCCAGCAGAGAGTATATCTGGACTTTCCCAAGGTGAGCTGATTGTGTTGCTAAGGAATATTTTTCTGTTTAGACTAGTTTGTGGGGTTTTGGTTTTTTTGTTTTTTGTTTTTTGTTTTTTGTTTTTTTCTGGAATCTGGGTTCAGCCCTTGGCTAGGTTTAACCCAAAATGGAGTTTCTTTTTCAAAATGGAGTTTGTTGTCTGGTCCTTTCAAGACAACTCACAGCATAAAAGCTAGTCCCCCAGCATCCCTCCTGAAAGCTCACACCCTCCACCCCAGCCACCTGGCTCCTTAGTCCTAGGAGAGTCCCTTACAGTGAGGACAAAGAGACAGCAATGTCCAGACCCCTGTGCTGTGCTGTGCAGGCTAGAGCAGCAACTCAAAGCTCACCCCAGGGCCAGAAGCATTTGCTTACCATTGGCTAACTCTCTATTACTGCCCAGAGACCCCCACAACCGCTCCCAACATGGCCGCTGCTCAGCAAGAGAAGCCAGAGCTGTTCTCTCCCATGACCTAAGACTTCCCCAGGGTAAAGGTAGAAAGGAAAGGCCCCAGGGACTAGGGCCAAGTGGTCAGGGGAGAGGGAACAGGCAGCCACAGGACAAGTCCTTGTAAGGCTGTCTCTCTCTGGCCACTGTGGTCACAGAAGCCCATTCGACAAAACGGACATACGTGCTTGCGGTGAGGTAAGTGTGCCTTGCACAGACAGCTCTGCCCCAACACGCCTTTCCTGGAGAACCAAGGGGGGGGAAAGGAGGAAGCGTTCTCTCCACTGCTGAGGCCCAGGCCTCTCCTGCCAACTGCACACATACACACAAGTAAATAAAAGTTTTAAAAAACTGTTTTTAAAATACGATTTTTGAAAAAGAGAAAGAGAAAGATTAGTGGCCAAGAATGGAGCTCAATCATTTGCCTCGCATGCCTCGAAACCCTGGGTTTGGTGCCAGCACCTCATAAACTGGGTGGGATGGTCCACACCTATAATTCCAGCACTCGGGAGGTGGAGGCAGGAGGAGCAGAGGTTCGGGGTCATCTTTGGTTGCATTCTGAGTTTAAGGCCAACCTGAGATACAAGAGGCCCTGTCTCAGAGTGGGAGGAGAGAGGAGACACAGAAGCATGGAAGAGCCATATAAAAGAGGCAGTTTGTGCACCAGACCTCGGGCCAGGAGCAGCAGGACAAGTAAAGGTTGTCCCTGCGCAAGGACAATGTCCCCGAAAGCACCCAAATCGCTTTGAACAATGGGGCAATTTTAAATATTGATAGCATAAAAAATAGCTGGGGGGGGGGTGCACTGAGGCAGCCGAGCGACTTAAATAGGGAGCCACAGATGGTGTGGATGGCTGTCGGCAAGCCACAGAATGAGGAATAGAGCTCATTGTTGGCTCTGTGCGCCGTGAGTGCCTCACGGCAGAGTTGCTCGTTGCCTGTGCCTGACAAGCAGAGATGTGTGATGGGCAAGCTGCGGCCCAGCCTTCCTCTCTGCCTTTGTGTTCTGAGACAGGCTCACTAAGTTACCCATGCTGGCCTGAGCTCGCTTTGTAGTCCAGGTCAGTCTTGAACTTATCACTTCCAGAAAGATGGGGTGGGGATGGGGGGCGGGGAGGGGGTTCGGACTTGCGACACCAGACTTCATTGGGAATGGACTGACTGCCCCAACAAGGAGCAAGCTTCCAAGTCAGGAAGTGTTGGTTCTAGGACAGTCATGATGACTCTTAAATGGTGCAAAAAGATGCCTTAAAAATATTTCAAATGCCTCATAATATTATAAACATCACTTACTTTTATTTAGAATGCTATAAAACAGGCAGGGCATGGTGGTGCACGACTTTAATCCCAGGCAGAGGCAGGCAGATCTCTGTCAGTTTGAGACCAACCTGGTCTACAGAGCGAGTACAGAACAGCCAAGGCTGCATGGAGAAACCCTGTCTCAAAAAGGCTAAAGGAAAGAAAGAAAGAAAGAAAGAAAGAAAAGAAAGAAAAGAAAGAAAGAAAAGAAAGATACCCAAAGTCATACAGCTTTGTGGCTCTGTCTCCCTGCTCAGTGCCATGTCATGTTCCATAGGGTAATAAAGAGCAAAGTGAGTTAAACAAAAGTTTAACAGCTGTGGGACTGGCACCCAGCAGGGCAGGGCAGGGGCTGAGACTGTGAGCAGGCATAGTGGATGGGAGGAAAAGTGACATTGGGCCCAAGAAAGCTGGAGGACCCTGGGTTGGATGAGATGACCAAGCCTCCTCCTCTGTATCACTGCAGCCTGAAGCTCACCTGATCTACCATAGAAACTTCCAAGTTTCCATTTGGCCTTCTCCTACCTTCCCCAGCCCCTGGGAACATTCTAGAACCTTTTTTTTTTTAAAGGGAATCTTTTGGAGTTGGAAATACATCTTCCAATCATACCCCTAAAAGCCTGTGATTCGTGGGGCCCAGCATGCACAGAAGTTCCATCCACATGAGCTAAGCACAGTGCTGCACATGCCTGCAATCTTATCTCTCCAGAAGTAGATCCCAGAGGATTGGTCCGTGCTCATCTTCAGCAACATAGCAAGCTCAGGGTCAGCCTGGGAAGCTCTGAACCAATGGCCTGTCCCCAGGTAAAAGAGGGTCCTTTCCCGTTTTCCAGGTGCCCAGGATCAGTGACATTTTCGTAGCTGACATAGGAGAAAGCCTCAGAGCCCACAATGGCAGGGTGGCCTTTGGGAGGTGTTTTTAGCATCAGTGTCTCAGCCTACTGTGGCTGAGGCCATCTCTGATCTTCCTTACAGCCATGCCATATGTAAAATGGTCATTTGTGAATGGCAGGATGGAGAACAGATGGGGGGGGGGGGGCAAGGGAGGGGAGGGGCCTGGAGGGTGGGGGAGGGGTGGAGGGAGAGGGGAGGTGAGATGGGGGAGAGGAGGAGGGGGAGGGGGGTAAGGATACAGAAGCTTTGGATGCCCAGAGGGCTGAATGGCTAATGTGTACGTGGTCAGAGCCCTGCCTGCTGCTTTGTGTAGTGAGGTGTAGAGAGCAAAGCAACAGCCACAGGCAGGGCTGCCTTGGAAACAAAGCTGGGGATCAAGGGCCCAGATCAGAAATGGAAGCCACAAATAACCCAGGCATCAGCAGCCGTAATAGCAACCTCGGCCTTGGAGAGGAAGGGCTGAGGGAGCCTCCTCAGGAGGGAGTACCCCAAGGCCAGCCACCTTTAGTGGAGCAGAGGGAGCAAGGCATCTGAGCTGGGGAAATCTTCCTGTGCTCTCTCCAGCTCCCACTGGTCCTCTTCCTCCGCTGATGGACTGTCCCAGCTTCACCAGTGTCAGCCAAAGCTTTGTGCATCTGTGCAGCACTTAATTATCTGAGGAGCTGGCTTTGCTCGTTAGAAAGCAATGAGGGTTTTCAGTTGAGTGGAGCTAATGATGATAGGCTGGGTTTTGTTTTGTTTTCATTTGGTTTGGGGGAGTTGTTTGGTTGGTTGTTTAGTTGGTTGATTGGTTTTTTGGTTGGTTGGTTGGTTGTTGGTTGGTTTGGTTTTTCGAGACAGGGTTTCCCTGTGTAGCCTTGGCTGGCCTGGACTCTCTTTGTAGACCAGGCTGGCCTCGAACTCTCACAGTGGTCCACCTGCCTAGGCTGTGTTTTTTGTTTTGTGTTGTTTCTTTATTTGTTAGTAGTTTTTAAGTGTGTGTGTGTGTGTGTGTGTGTGTGTGTGTGTGTGTGTGTGTGTGTCAGAGGCACTGTGAGGTCAAGCTGAGGTTTAACGGCACATGAGTGAGCAGATGAAGACGTGTGTGACTGATGGCCAGGGGAAAGCTCTGGAGTCTTCTCTCTTTCCACATTCATGCGGCTTCTGGAGTTGGAACTGAGGCCGCTAGGCTTGTGCAGCAAATGTCTTTTCCAGCTGAGCCATCCTGCTGGCCAGGCTGGTGGCTTTTATAGCAGGTGCCTTTGGAAGTATGGATGCATATGGGTGCAAAGCTGGGCAGGACCTCGTGCTCTCTCCCGGCAAAGCAACTCACAAGCCAACTCTCATGCCATGCAACCTCAAGTTGTCCCTCTTAGCCCCTCATGTGCGCACGCATGCACGCGGGCGCGCGCGCGCGCGCGCGCACACACACACACACACACACACACTTGTCCCTCTTAGCCCCTCACATGAACACGCGTGCACACACACACACACACACACTTGTCCCTCTTAGCCCCTCACATGAACACGCGTGCGCACACACACACACACACACACACTTGTCCCTCTTAGCCCCTCACATGAACATGCATGCGCACACACACACACACACACACACACACACACACACACACGAGTTCTGTCCTCTCCCACACATGTGGCCCCCACGTATTTCCCAGGGGGAGTGCAGCCCCCCACCGCATCCTCACATCCCCGTGATGCATATGAGCATGCGCACATGTGCCACCTTTCATCCACTCGTCACCTCAGACTCCTCAATGCTGCCTTTCTACGTCTGTCACATGTGCACACATGCACAACAGCACATAACACATGTGTCCCAGCACACAGCACAGGCTGTAACTCTAGGCTCTGACTGACAGCCAGTCAGCCCAGCTTCAGCAGCAGCGGTCATATGTTCGCTCCCATGACGGGGGATATCCAGGCGTGTTCGGCTTGTGCTCTATCTAACCAGAGGATCTCAGCGGCTGGTCTCTTCTCTTTGGTCTCCAGTCTGTGACAATGATAGGCAGCACCAAGGGAGTGCTTATTTCCAGGCGCTTCCTTGTGCTGGCAGGCCGCATGTCTTCGGTCAGGAGAATAATAAAATGCTATTATTTGCGATCCCATGCTGAGCCCAAGGGAAATGCGGGAAGGGTCAGGCCCACACCAGCTAACAAACAAATGGAGGAATGAGAAAGAGATGATTCACACACACACACACACACACACACACACACACACATACACACACACAAAAAAGGGAGAGATGCTGGGTGGGCAAAAAAAAATAAAAAATAAACAACAACAACCTGACAGCTGATCATTACAGTAACTAACCCAAATGCACACAAATAAAGACGTGGGGGCCCAGAGAGCCACGGGGTCATGAGGGTACCAGCACACACGGTGAGCGGCCTCCACTGTCTTGCCAGTAAAATATTAGTGTCAGATAAATAAAGGATTAAGACATGTGCTGGAGAGATTTGGGGGGAAGGGGACCTTTGTAAAAGATGAGTTTGGGGGCGGTGGGGGGCGGAGGGGAATGGGATGGATGGTTTGGTTGAGACAGACTCTGTGACCCAGGCTGGTTTGGAACTTGCTATGTAGTCCATGCTGGCCTTCAACACAGGGCACTCCTGCTTCCTCTTCCTCTCCCAAGAGCTGGGAATACAGCCATGCACTCCCCAGGAAAGTGGGCTGTAAAGGCTGGAGGTAAAGCTTGGCCACAGGAGTGCTTGTCACTCACCGTGAAGTCAATCCCAGGAGCAAGTGGTGGCACACATAGAGTCTGCATGGTGTGTTCCAGGACAGCCAGGGCTCTGTAGAGATGCTGTCTCAAGCCCAAAATTGAGGTGGATGGAAAGATCTGGAAGTGTGACAAAGCTTCTGGGCAAGCACAAAATTCCTGGGAAGAGCAGAGTAGCTGGGGGCGGGGCCCGCCAGAGGCCAGAGGACCATGGTGACCTGTTTTCTCCCTGCTGCCACACTGGGAAACAGTGGTGTTTGGGGGTGGGGGTAGGGTGGGGTGCTGGGCATCAATCCCAGGACTTAGGGCATGCTGTTCTACCACTGAGCTATGCCCCTAGCCCCTCAGCTCTTACCTAATGTTTACAACTGTCCTGAAGAAGTGGGGCAGCACAAAAAGGTGTCCAGGATGCCCACCTGGAATAATGGCCAGGCACACTCCTCACTTAGGGGAGCGTCCCTGCAGAGAACCAAACCCCCCACCCCTCGCTCCCAGGACAGGTGCTATGTGAAGAATTTCTTGTGTGAAGTTGAGCAGGTTACTTAACATCTCTGAGAGATTCCTTCTCTCCGACCGGAAATGTACACGCACGTCTGCAGGTCCCTCAGAGAGTGGATGAAAACAAGAGGCACAGTTGTAGGTTTCAGTTCATGTTAGCTTGACTGTTAACCGCCTCTACATGAAACAGCCTCCTTGGGGACAGACCAGTCATCTCTGCAGCACCTACCGGGCAACGCGAAATGACTAAAGAAGGGAATTTGCTCAGGAGGATTGAGGGCACCTAAAAGGAGGTGGCAGTTGGGATAAGGAGGATTCTATAGGGCCGTAACAGAGTGATAATAGGCAAAAATCTGCCTCCATGCAAAACAGATGCTTGCAAATCCAGTTCCTAGGGAGCGAGTCATGCAAAAGTGTCCTGCCTGCTAACCTTGTCCCTTCAGTTCTGAAGGTGGGCAGGAGAGCACCAGTGATGGTTCTCAATTGCTTAGTGCTTCCTAAAGTGCCAAACTGTCTCCCCCCCCCCCCCAATACATTACTTATAATCCTAAAATAGCCAGCGAGGAAAGGTAGCATTCCCGTTTGCAAATACAAACAGTAAAGTTCAAAATTCCTCCTGCCAGAGCAGCGCCATCAGAGCCTGGGCCCAGGCCCAGGGTAATTCCAAAAGCTGAGTGTGTTTTCTTCAGTGATTTCAGTTCAGGAACTTAGCCAATTAAAAGAAGCAGCAGTCAGGCTCGGGATGGTGGCGCACGCCTTTAATCCCAGCACTTGGGAGGCAGAGGCAGGCGGATCTCTGAATTCCAGGACAGTCAGGGATATACAGAGAAACCCTGTCTGGGAGGCAAAGGGTGGGTGGGTGGGGTCAATAGTAGGGCTGGCAAGATGGCTCAATGGGTAAAAGACGCCTGCCACCAAGCCTGATGACATGAGTGAGGCAAATCCGCAGGCCTCGTGTGGCAGAAAAAAAGAATTGACTCCACAAGTCCCAAGGTACATGTGCCCCTCTCACATCCACACACACACAGAGAAATAAATGCAATTAAAAAAATAAAGCAATAGGGGGAAATGCAACATTTGTCAATAACACAAAAGAAATGTTTTCAAATCCAAAGCCATATAGGTAGCATGTCGTCAGGCAGTCACCATCTGCCTTTAAACTCCTCCACTGAGTGACTCCAGCAGGAGTGAGGGGCCGCTGCCCAGGGCTGTCAGGAATGCTGCATTCAACAGAAACCTTGACCATCTTTCGAACTGCATATATCTGCTGCATTAGAAAAACTCCTCGCTGAACTCCAGAACATGCTGCCTGAGTAGATCCTAGGGCTGACTTGGCCGTCCCTACCACAACACAGAACAAGAAGATAGACAGGGATAGGGGTACAGGCCAGTGGGAGGGTGCTTCCTAGTCCAAAGGTGGGTTTCATACCCCCTTTAGTGGGGAGGGAGGGAGGTAAGAAGGGAGGGAAGAAGGGAGGGAGATAGAAGGAGTGAGAGAGAGGCTCAACTGCAGAGAGGCCTGACCTGCTACCTACTACCTTTTAGCCTGCCTATCGCACAGCAGCCCTGGTCTCCATGGGCTGAGATAACTCCAAATCCACACACAGTGATCCACAGTGACTCTGAACTGGCTTAGGGCCAGCCTGAGCCAGTTTAGCCTCTGGGACTTGTTAGGCACGTTCCCATGGCAACACCAGTCACTGTACAGTTTCTGCATTCCTGACAGAACTTCGCCATCCAGCCCCCAAGGTTTCACCCACCCTCTCTCTTCCTCCTAGCCACCCCTGGTTTCCCAGGAGACAGGGAACACTGAGAGTCACTGGTGACAGAAGAGCACCTTGAGGAAACCGGAAAGCACAGAGACAGCCTCTAGAGGAGAGGGGAAGGGGCTCTTCGCTCCCAGACCAGTGTTCCTTGCTCAGTAGCCTCCAGCTACCCGTCCCTGGTCTCTAGGCTTCCTCCTAGACCTGTGGGCACCAGTGTCACCTCCATCCAGTCATGCCCTATTCCCCAACGGCCTGGCCCTGCTCTTTTTGACAGCTCCTTAGGAATGCCCCACCCCTGCAGCTCTAAGGCCCAGTGGGCCTGCTCCCACCCTCCTACCCTAACCTCCTCCACCCCTCCACTCCACCCCTCCCCCATTCCTCTAGCTTGGCCTTGCGCACTGCCTCCTCCAGGAAGCCCCCAGCATGGGCTCCATCTGGCTCTCCAGCCAGCCCAGAGCCTCCACTGTGAAGCCTTGGCTCCCACAGGGTTGGACATGTGTCTGGGCATCCCACGGCCTAGGATTTCTTCAAGGTAGCACGTGATACAATAAAATGAGAAATAAGGAACCAGCATTTCAGAGCAGAGGAGCCTACACCTGGCGGTTAAATTTTAGAAGCCCGTGAGTGCCATATCTGGACCCTGTTCCCTCTGCCCTAGGCATTCCCCTGCACCATGCCTGATTTATAGCCCATCAAAACCCCTCAGCTAAAACTAGAAGGACTGTACAAACAGCCCGGTTTGCACAGATGATGATGTGGAAGAGCAGAAACGGGGCATTCCCCAAGGCCACAGAGCACACTGTACCTGGGCAGGATCACAGCTCTCTGGGCTCCAACACCACAGACAGGTTTGCCTGCCTCATCTCTGGGTCTGTCAGCAACCCGGACTTGGACTTTGGCCAGCCAGTCTCTCTGGTAAGGTGGGTGGTGTCCAGAGACTGGAGCTGTGGCCCAGGAGCCTTAACAGAAATAAGCCAGGACACCCAAACTTCTTCGCCCTCCCCAGCCAGCCACCCCAAACTTCGCCCTCCCCAGCCAGCCACCCCAAACTTCACCCTCCCCAGCCAGCTACCCCAAACATTTCCTTCCACCTCTGCAAATCAAATCCACCCACCACACAATTCCAAAGAATACTAGCATTTGTGGTTAAAAAATCCATTTGTTTTAGCGGTTATGACTCACATTAAACACAATTCCAGGCAGCACGTCTACTCAGCAAGGAACGGCATTGCCACCAAGCCCAGAGTTCTGAGCTTGATCCCTGAGACTGGAAGAAGAAAGTTGTCCCCAAGTTGTCCTCAGCACACCATGATGTTGGTATGTGCACGCAAGTTAATTAGTTAATTCATTAAATAAAATATAATGCCAGGAGCGGTTGTGTATGCCGTAAATCCCAACAATAGGGAGGCACAGGCCAGCCTGGTCTATGTATAGAGTGCCAGGCTAGCCAGAGCTACATAGAGAGACTCTGTCTCGAAAAATAAAAACTGTTTTTAATTTTATTTTAAACAAAAATCAATAAAATTTTTTTGTTTTGAGAATTGTGTTAATATCTAGAACAATGTAAACTAGTGATAAAGTTCCGCTTGGGAGTGAAAGATGGTGAGTCTCTAATTGCTGAGGTATACTGGCCAGGTTATTTCTCCTCTCTGATCCACAGCAGAGAAAAGTGTCAGCCTTGATTTGGTCCCATTGCTGATGTTCACTCGTGTAAGGTAAATCACACAATTAAAAGATTTTTCTCAGCTGGGCGGTGGTGGGGCATGCCTTTAATCCCAGCACTCAGACTGCAGAGGCAGGAGGATTGCTGTGAGTTTCAGGCCAGCCTGGTCTACAGAGTGAGTTCCAGGACAGCCAGGGCTACACAGAGAAACCCTGTTTCTTTCCTTTTTTCTTTCTTTTCTTTTTTCTTTTTGTTGTTGTTGTTTTTGTTTGTTTTTTCAAGACAGGCTTTCCCTGTGTAGCCTTGGCTGTCCTAGGCTCACTTTGTAGACCAGGCTGGCCTCGAACTCACAGTGATCCACCTGCCTCTGCCTCCTCACTGCTAGGATTAAAGGTGAGAAACCCTGTTTCAAAAAATTTTTTTTCTCTGTCCCTCTCTCCTTTTTCCTACCTCCTTTCCTCAGCCAAAAAGGTCCAGGCTCAGCTGCGCGCTACAGTCTGCCTCAGTTTACTTCCTTGCTACACTGACAGCCTATGACCTCAGCAGAGCCCTTTCTCCTGCTAAGCATCAAAAAAAGGCCTTCCTGACCAAGGATCACTCTCCTGTCTGCTGGGACTGAGTGGAGTGACATGGATGGAGGGAGAGTCTTGTCAGGGTCAATCCTGCCCAGGAGCCAAACCCAGAGTGGGCAAGGCAAGCCTCCACAGGACAGGGCCTGAGGACGGAGGAGGTGACCTCCAGAGGCCGAGGCACTGACTTCAGAAAACAGAGCTGTCAGACAGTCTGAATTCTGGGGAAGCCTGAGGAAGCCCCCGCCCCCCGCAATCTGGACAGTGGAATGCAGCTGGGTGGCCTGTATGTGCAGCCTTACCCTAGCAAGAGCTAAACAGAACCATAAAAGCTTATCTCCCGGGCTCTGGAGGTTCCAAGAACTCCGGCTGAGTCAGAGCCCAAGGCCGGGTCCTGCAGCACACCTGACTCACTCCCGGATGTGTGACCACTCTGAAATGGAATGGGAGCACAGGGGATCCGCCTCTCGGCACAGGGGAGTGAGGACGTGGGCCAGGCCATTGGTTCCCATAAAGGCCTAGGGTCTTACCAGGCAGCCCTAAGTCAAAGATCCCCTCCTAGGAAAGCCAGACACAGCTGGCCTCAGTTTCCCCCTCTGTTCTCAGATCTAGAGTTGACAAACAGTTGTTAATGGAACCCAGGGGTTTCTCTTTCTGTAAAGTTTAAAAACCTAAGATCCAACTTAGACCAGGGGAGCAGGGTTGGGCAGCAAAGGGACAGTCTGCTGCCAGGGCTGTGCCTCCTGTCACGTCACCTCTACCCTAAGCAGACCTGGAAGGGGAGAAGGGAGAAAAAAAGAAGCTCTGTTCTCTACTTCCTGGTGTCCCTGAGAAATTCCTCAGCCCCCTGCCAAGCTCCCCTCCTTCCTCAGGAGCAAGTGAGACTGGTCAGGGAGACCGGTGCAAATCGGCCCTCTGCATGTGGTATCGATGATGTCACTGACCCCTCTAACCACACTGCCCCCCTCGCCAGGTGAGGAACTGTTCCAGTCTCCTCCCCCCCCCCCCCCCACTGACTCCAAGTTGCCTCTGCCAGTGCTTAGGCGGCGAGCCAACCTTCTACAAACACTGCTTTGATCCTGTCACTCCCCAGTCCAGGCTTCCCATCTCCTTCCGAATAAAGGTCACTGCTCTCAACTGTGCGCCAAGGCTGAGTGTTGCCCAGCTGGCACTGGCTGCCACTCCGAGCCTGCCTTGCCCCCCCCCCCCGCAGGCTGTGCCCGCCCCCATTCAGTGCCTCTTGGCCACCCGCACCTGCTGCAGGAGCCAGACCCGCCCTGCCAGCTCCACACATCAGTGTTTGTTGAGCGAACACTACAGGACTGCCACTCCTCCCAGCAGCCACAGAGAAGCCACCCCAGAGCCCCTGACAGGCCCTGGGCACATGCTTGCTGCGGGCATAGCTGAGCACCCTGACTATAAGCCCAACCTATATGTGGGCTGTGGACTCTATATCAAGGGGGAGTTCTTCTTCATTTGTCCCATCACATCCTCACAATGACCTTGGGAGTTCAGTATTATGCTCCTTATTTACATGTGATTACCCAGGACTGTCAAAAGCTTTTCTTTAAAGATTTATTTATTTACTAATTATTATGTATACAGTGTTCTGTCTGCGTGTACACCTGCACACCAGAAGAAGGCACCAGATTTCATTATAGATGGTTGTGAGCCACCATGTGGTTGCTGGGAACTGAACTCAGGACTTCTGGAAGAGCAGACAATGCTCCTAACCACTGAGCCATCTCTCCAGACTGCACCCCATCCCCGCCCTGGGTTATTTTTTCCTTTTTCTTTTTTTTTGGGGGGGGGGTTCAAAATAAGGTTTCTCTGTTACACAGGGACCTGGCTGTCCTGGTCTCTCTTTGTAGACCAAGCTGGCCTCACACTCACAGAATGTTGGGATTAAGGTTTGCCACCACGCCCAGCTGCAAGGCACTCCTTGCTGTGAATAGTGGCCAGTGTTCAAGCAGGGTTTTGGGTCCTCTGTCCACGGCTCTCACACTGCAAACCTTAGCACCTTCCTCCAAACACTACAAAGAGGGGGTGTGAGTGAGCCAGTTCTATCCAGACAAGTCCTGTTCTCCGCTTTCCTCCCCACCTTCTCGCCCTGACTCTGGAACTAGCAATGTGGAGAATAGGGAAGAAGTGATCAATGACGGCTTCTTTTGGATCCTAGGGGTAACAGTAAGTCTGTGCGTAGCAGGGCAGAAGCCATCACCCCCACAGCCCGCCTGTGCTAATAGCCCCCCAGTGGGTCCCAGCTCTTATCTCCTGCCCTTCCCAACTCCAGTAGGACACAGGTTGGGTGAGGGGCCAGCAAGAAAGACAAAGAAGGGAAGGAAGAAAAGAAAAAGGGAAGGGGTTAAAATGCAATGACTCATCCTCCTTTGGCCTCCCCTGGGGGTGTAGGGGCTGGACGCTTGAAATTCCAGCCTATCCCTGGGAGACACCTAGGTGTCAGTTACCTGCACAGCATGAGGATGACTCTGTTTATTCCAAACGAAGAGGCTGCCATGGCAACCTAGGGTGCTAAGAGCAAAGGTCCTGCACAAAGGGGTGGAGCCCCGCCCCACCCCGAGGCTCTGCTGCCAGCTTGCCACCTGTGTGTCACTGGGGCCTGCTCTAACCCAGCACCCCCTTGTGGCCAAGTGGGGGCCAGCCCAGAGCTGAGGAGGGGCCACCCACTTTATAGAAACCTGTTCCTGTTCCTTGTCAAGCCTTTTCATGTGTCTTCTCAACTGAGACCAGAGGACAGACAGACACTACGATAAGAGACTTCCTGACTTCTGTGCCAGACAGAAGAAGAAATGAGGAACTGAGCTAAGCACAGAGAAGGGAGCCTGGTGGGTATGGTCCAGGAGGGAAAGACAGCAAGGCCTCCAGAGCTGGACCCACCCTCTGGCTGGTGTGGAAGACCAGAGTCCTCACTCCTTCTTGTGGCCAAATCTTGCTCAACCAGGTCGCCATTTCTGTCTTTCTGTCTGTCTGTCTGTCTCTCTCTCTGATCTGATTTTTTATTTTATTTTATTTATGTGTATGAGTGTTTGGCCTGCATGTATGTATGTATAACAAGTGGGTGCCTGGTGCCCTTGAGGTTCAAAAGAAGGTATCAGTCCTCTTGGAACTAGAATTGATGGTTATAAGCCACTATGCAAGAACCCGGAGCTGAACCCGGGTGTTCTAGAAGGACAGCCAGTGCTCTTAACCACTGAGCCATCTCTCCAGCCCCAACCCCATTCTTTTGTAGTTTCGTTTTTCAAGATAGTATTTCTCTGTGTCACCCTGCATTTCAGTTGTCACCTGGAATGTGTGGCGCCAGGTGGCTTTTTCTACACAAACCCAAATATAACGGGAGAAAGGATTTTTTTTTCTGAGACAATGTTTCTCTGTGTAGCCTTGGCTGTCCACGACTCACTTTTTAGACCAGGCTGTCCTCAAACTCACAGCAATCCGCCTGCCTCTGCCTCCCGAGTGCTGGGATTAAAGGCATGCGCCACCATGCCTGCCTCAGAAAAGGACATCTTAATTGAGAAAATGCATGTAGATAAGTCTACAGGGCATTTCATGAGTACTGGCTGATATGAGGGGTCTCCACCCACTGTGGTTGGTGTCATCCCAGGGCAGGCTGAGCAGGCCACGGGGAACAAGGCAGTAAGGACCATTTCTCCGTGGCCTCTGCTTCAGTTCCTGCTGCCAGGTTCCTGCTCCGAGTGCCTGCTCTGGCTTCCTTCAATGATGGACTGTCATGTGGAAGTGTAAGATTATAACTCCTTTCCTCTCCTTCTCGGAGTTCCTTTTGGTCATGCGTTTTATCACAGCAACAGAAACCCTAACGAAACAGGTTCCAAACTGAAGTCGCTACGAAACACCACTGTCGGGGCCTCTATTGACCCCTGCCTGGTAGGCAGCATCACCTAACCCCCAAAGCCAGAGACTGATGTTGAGACACAAGCCCCTGCCTGGCAGAACGAGTTGACATTAAGTGAGGAGATGTCTGTAAAGTGTAGTGCCTGATACTCTGGGCAGGCTCAAAACGCACCGAGGCTGTTTCAAAAGGTACACATTGTTGCTGTTTCAAAAGGTACACATCATTGTTGCTGTTTCAAAAGGTATACATTGTTGCTGTTTCAAAAGGTACACATTGTTGCTGTTTCAAAAGGTACACATTGTTGCTGTTTCAAAAGGTACACATTGTTGCTGTTTCAAAAGGTACACATCATTGTTGCTGTTTCAAAAGGTACACATTGTTGCTGTTTCAAAAGGTACACATCATTGTTGCTGTTTCAAAAGGTACACATTGTTGCTGTTTCAAAAGGTACACATTGTTGCTGTTTCAAAAGGTACACATTGTTGCTGTTTCAAAAGGTACACATTGTTGCTGTTTCAAAAGGTATACATTGTTGTGGTAGTGGTGGTAGAAGTCCAAGGTCATCCTCAGCTACACAGCAGATTCAAGGCCAGCCTCGGATACACTGCCTCAAGAACCAAAGCAACAGCAAGAAATTAAGAGCATCTCATTAAAGGATGTTACAAGAAGAAAAGAATGGGCTAGCCAGAGGCTCGGTAGGTAATGATGCTGATGCCTCCAGGCCTGATGGTCCACACGGAGAAAGGAGATAACTGACCCTCAAAAGATGTCCACGGACTCCATAGGTGCTCTGCAGAATATCACACACACACACACACACACACACACACACACACACACACACACACACCACACACACACACCACATGCATGCACATGCACACATGAGCATACACATGCATGCACACAGAGACAGACAGATAGACAGACACTTAAGTAAGTAATATAATAAAATTTTTAAAAATCAAGAAAAAAGCCGGCTGTGGTGTCGCACACCTTTGATCCCAGTGGGAGGCACAGAGCGAGCTCTGAGTTCTAGGACCACCAGGGCTACATAGTCAGACCCTGTCTTGAAAAAAACAAAAGAAGGAAAGAAAAAAGCTGAAAGTACACTGCTGAATGGGAGGGGGTGAAGCATTGTGAATTGTCTATCATGAAGAATTTGGATATAAACATATAACACACATTTTTAAAAATATTTTATTTAATTTTTTAAATTTATGTGCATTGATGTGAGAGTGTCAGATCTTGGAGTTACAGACAGTTGTGAGCTGCCATGTGGGTGCTGGGAATTGAACCCTGGTCCTTTGGAAGAGCAGGCAATGCTCTTAACCACTGAGCCATCTCTCTAGCCCCCCCCACACACACACATATTTCAAGTCGATATTTTTCATAATTTTAAGCCTATTATCTTCTATGATGGGCAAAAGCTTTGAGTGGGCAGATCAAGGAAGAGATATACACTGGGCTTGGTGGCTCAAGCCTGTAATTCTACCCTATTTTTTTTTAAGACGTATTTATTTAACATGTATACAGTGCTCTGCCTGCATGTACACCTGCAGGTCAGAAGAGGGCATGAGATCTCATTATAGATAATTGCGAGTCACCATGTGGTTGCTGGGAATTGAACTCATGACCTCCAGAAGGGCAGTCAGTGCTCTTAACCTCTGAGCCATCTCTCCAGCCTCTCAAGCCTGTAATTCTAGCACTTGAGAGGCTGAGGCAGGAGAATTGCCTCAAGTTTGAGACCAGCTGGATTTTGTATAGTAAGTCCCATGCCAACTTTTACTATATATCGAAACTATTTCATAAATAAATAAGCAAAAGAAATTTTAAAAGAAGAAGAGAATGAGCTGAGCATGGTGGCACACGCCTTTAATGCCCGTACTCGGGAGGCAGAGGCAGGCGGATGGCTGTGAGTTCGAGGCCAGCCTGGGGTACAAAGAGAGCCCAGGACAGCCAAGGCTACATAGGGAAACTCTGTCTCCAAAAGCAGAGGAAGGAGAGGAGGAGGAGGAGATGTAGATCACAAGCTAGCACATGAGAAATGCTAAAGCCAAGCCTGGTGGTGTACACACCTGCAATCCCAGCACATGGAGGCTGAAATAGGACAGCCTGGGCTACAATAGGACAGCCTGGGCTACAATAGGGCAGCCTGGCCTATACAACAGTGTCCCTTCTGTGATTTTTCAGTAGTTCTTGTTCAGACCCCAGATTCCTGTGATAATCCCCCTACCCCACTTCGCTCCAAATTTCATAGCACGCTGCTTTTTGTTATGGATTTTGACTTTTTTTTTTTTCTTTTTTTCTTTTTTTCCAATGATTTGTTGTTTATACTTTCTGTGTGCATAGGTGTTTTGCTTGCGTGCATAGACATACATGAAGGGTGTCAGATCCCCTCGAACTGGAGTTACAGGTAGTAGTGAGCTGCCACATGGGTGCTGGGAGTTGAACCTGGGTCCTCTGAAAGAGCAGCCACTGCTCTTAACCACTGAGCCATCTCTCCAGCCCCTTGACTTGTTTTTGTTGTTGTTACTGTTGTTTAAACAGAGTCTCGGTGTAATTTGGCTAGTCTCAAACTTACTATGTAGCCGAGGCTGGCCTTGAACTAATAAACCTCCTACCCCACCCCAGTGCTAGGATTATAGACATGAGCTGCTATGCCCAGCCTTCTCTTGATTCTTATCTATCTATAGATCTAACTATTACCTATCTATCTAATTATCATCTATCTATCTATCTATCTATCTTTAACCAAAGTCTCTCTGTGTAGGCCAAGCTGCCCTGGAACTCTCTATGTGGACCAGCCTGGCCTTGAGCTCACAGAGTTGCACCTGCCTCTGCCTCCTGAGTGTAGGGATTAGGGATAAGCACCACTATGCCTGGTCCCTTCTCTTGGTTTTCACACAGCTGGTGTCAGCTGTCATGTTGAACCCAGACATCTGGAAATCCACACTCATTCCTCACCCCACTTTGCACTGAGACCTCCTAGCTGCCTTTCACGTAGCTCCCTCACTCACCGTTCCCATTGGGAGAGAGGCAGGAGGACCATGGGTCACCTATGCTGAGCCCCAGCTCTGGAGCAGCAGCTAGCATCAGTGTTCTGCTCTCTGCAATGGCTGCCTTGCTGCACACTGCCACACTTGCTAGGGAAGCCCTCTGCTCACCCTGTCACCTCCAAGGGCTTGTGCGTGTTAGGCAAGCACTCCACCATGGAGTCACATCCCCAACCCCTTTGAAACCTTCTTTTATTAAGATTTTATTTATTTGTTTCTTTTCAGACAGGGTCTTACCATGTAGGCCAAGGCTGTCCTTGAACTCACAGAGATCCTCCTGTCTCTGACTTTCATGCACTGGGATTAAAGGCATGGGCCACCAGGCGGGCACTTGTTTATTCTCCTATTTATACACATTTACTTGTGAGTGCTCACACACATGGAGGTCGAAAGACAATTTGCAGTTTGTTAACTTCTTCCACCACGTTGGTTCCGGGGATTGAACTCGGGTCTTCAGGCTTGGCAGCAGGCATCTTTCCTAGCTAAGCCATGTCACTAGACAGTCTGTGTCACTTCTGTTCTTTTCCTTCGCATCATACTCAAGTTCTACCCGATTCCTCTCAGCAGTTGGTGCTATGCAGGGTTCTAAGACTCCCAGCTAAGGACACAAAGGGTAGATACTGCCGTTTTCCAGTTTTCATGAAGGCCAGTCACACCTGCTGCTACTGCAGGCTTTCCTAAACTGCAGCCTTGGTTTTCTTAGATTTACTTATTTATTGTACATGAACATTTTATCTGCAGAAGAGGGCACCAGATCACACTATAGATGTGGTTGCTGGGAATTGAACTCAGGACCTCTGGAAGAGCAGGCGGTGCTCTGAACCACTGAGCCACCTCTCCAGCCCTTTCTAGGACTTATAAGGCAATCTCTCCAGGTGCAGCCTGAAGCCCGGCCAAATCGAAAGGAGAGAAGAGAAAAGGTATCCGTCACGGCAGACTGACTCCGTGACTTTGAGAACAGACTCTTGGCCACACTGCTGTTCTAGTTCACCCTCTGGTCTCTAGACTCATTCTTAGCACCACGCCCCTTAGCACCTACACTGCTGCTGCTGAGGAAACCAACGCCAGTGCTGTTTGCTTAAGATCATGCAGTTTGTTGTGTGAGGGTGCCAAACCTTTATCTTGGCACTTGGGGTGGGTGGGGTGCAGAGGCAGGTGGATCTCTGTGAGTTCAAGGCTAGGCTGGCCTAAAGAGTGAGTTCCAAGATGGCCAGAGCTACACAGAGAGACCCTGTCTCAAACAATGAAAAAAACAAAAACAAAAAACAAAAAAACCACGGGACTGTGAATGTTCTCCCCTGGGCAGACCCTAGCTAGGTGACACTGAGATACCGGGGTACACCTGAAGAAAAACCATGTTCACCCACGACAATAAGGGAAGGGAAGAAGAGGAAAGGAGATGCCAAGCAGTGCCGAAGGAAGGAGGCTGGAGTGGAGGGCAGGGGTCACCGGAGGCTCGAGGGAGTCAGCTTCAGCACCTGGAGAGCCCTGGCAGGCAGGCAGGTGCTCCTGAGAAGGCATGTAGGGTTTTCCTCTTCCATCAGCCCTGGGAAAGAGCCTGCAATATGAGCAACTGAGGGAATTGCTCTGAAAACAGCAGTGCATCCCCTCCCCGCCCTCTTGCTCTGGGGGAGCACGCCTGAATTGAACCCTCAGAACCCCACCCTGACCCTAACCCTGCACCAGCAGCCCTCACACCTCCAAAGATTCCTGGTCAACCCTCAGTGGTCCCTGCTCCCCAGCAGCACTCGAAGCTGCACGTTTCACACACACACACACACACACACACACACACACACTCTCTCTCTCTCTCTCTCTCTCTCTCTCTCTCTCTCTCTCTCTCTCTGTCTCTCTTCAGTCTACCCAACTATACTTCCCAACTCTGGAAGCCTACTTTAAGTCATCCAGGTAGGCTAGACGGTCTATGTATTTTGAGCATCTGATCCTCTGGCCTCTACACGCCACGCCCTGGGATTACAGGCCTCTATCACAAGACTCAGCTCAGGGATTCCTAGTCAAGAGACACCTCAGTCCTTTTCTGTTTGTTTGTTTGTTTGTTTGTTGTTCTTTTAGGCCAGCCTGAAACCCACTATGACCTTGAGCACCAAATATTCTTTTTTTTTTTTTTTTTTTTTTTTGGTTTTTCGAGACAGGGTTTCTCTGTGTTAGCCCTGGCTGTCCTAGACTCTCACTCTGTAGACCAAGCTGGCCTGGAACTCACAGCGATCTGCCTGACTCTGCCTCCCCGGTGCTGAGATTAAAGGCGTGCGCCACCACCGCCCGGCTAGCTCCAAATTCTCTTGCATTCACATCTTTCAGTGCTGGCATCACAGGTTCGTGCCACCGCGCCCAGCTCACCATTTTCTTTCTTACTGTGTGTGTGGGGGTGGGGGGGTTGTTTAAGGGAAGGGAGGTTTTTTGTTTGTTTGTTTGTTTGTTTTTTAAGGCAAGCTTCCTCTGTGTAGCCTTGGCTGTCCTGAAATTCACTCTTTAGACCAGGCTGAGTTCCAGGACCAACCTAGTCCACACAGCGCACTCCAAGGAAGATGATGGACCGAGCCTTGCACTGGAAGTAGACACCACACCACACAGACCTGGAATGTTTGAACACCTTCGCTTCCACCCCGCCCCCACCCTCAGCCCCACCCCCGTGTCTCCGATGGTCCATCCCACCTCTATCCCACCGCCTGGGAGCCTGACTGATAACAATCTCTGGGCCAAATGACTCCAGACCCTCACAATCGTCTCTAATCCTCTAATCTCCCACTATCTAGTTTGCAAAGAGCAGAGCTCTTGCCCTTAATTGGAGAATACCTACGCGGGGGTGGGGGTGGGGGTGCTGGGGGAGGGTGGGGGAGGGGGTTGAGCCACCACCCACCCCACAGTCACCACCGGGCTTTCTCCTAGTTAAACCTGCAGTACAAGTTTCTCTCCCCTGAATGTAGGGCCTGGGGGCGGGGGAACCAGCTCCTTTCCCCCAAACACCCCCACTCCACCCTTCACCTCATCGCTCACCCCACCGCCCTGCCTCCTCTTTTCACGTCTTTGTCTCAGCACCTCTGGCTGGCCACTCGCGCTCGCTCCTCCCTCTCCACGGCCTGCCTTCATTGCTTTCTCAATCCCCTTTCCACCTTGCCACCGCCCACAGCCCAGAGGCCCAGGCCCCCGGGGGTGGGGTCAGGGGGGCCTTGGGTCGAAACTAGGCTCTCACGTGCCCGTCTCCCCCACCCTCCTAGAGACTGTCGGGCTGAGCTTTAAGGCCTGGTCTCAGTGGAATCTGGTACTACTGGAAAGGGGCAAGCTGGCACTGGACTCCGGAGGTCGGTATTTGCCCTGATGCTGCAAGAGGTCAGGAATGCGACCATCTGCGTTAGCTGTGAGCGATAAGAGGATATTTCAGCTCTACAGCCAGCCGCCAACCTCCCGCCACAGACCGGTCCGGGCTTCATGGGCGGGGCAAGATCAGAGCAGGATCCAACCTGGGGCTTAGAGAAGAATTCTAGGGTCTGAAAGAACTCAGAGTCCCCCATTAGTCCCACACGACTTGAAGCCAGTTCCGCCCGGGCGAGGTTGCGCACGCAGCGGGTCGCTGTAAGTTCGAGGCCAGCCTGGTCTACCAAGTGAGTCCAGGACAGCCAAGGCTACACAGAGAAACCTTGTCTCGAAAAACCAACAGAGGAGAGAGAGAGACAGAGAGAGAGACCGTCACTTTGCCCTCGTGAGGGAGGCCTTACTCGCAATAAGTAAACCCTATTTGTTCCAGACTCGGTGCTGTCGTTACCTTTCTCACACACCGCATGCCATAAGTCTAGACAAGCAGTTCTTTTATTCCCACCCAAAGAAGTGAGGGGATAAATCAGTTTAGTAACCTTTTGAGGTTATCCAACCAGCAAAGTACTCAAGTTGGATAACATAAAGCTTATTTAAAAAGAAAGAAAGAAAGAAAAGGCAAAAAGCCTCTACAGAACATTTAATCAGTACAGTCCTATAAAATAAATAGGGCAATTGTTGAACTCAGTGGAAGAATTTGTAAAATTGAAAGCCCCTTTAACTGGCTGGAATCTACACACACACACAAACACACCACACACACACCACACACACACACACACACCACACACACACACACACCAGAAGCTTTCATGCAAAGCCAGTGGGCATTCATTTGTATGTCGTTTTGCATTCCATTTGCCTGGCTACGTCCAGCCTCACCAGCCAGCTCCCAGGGAATCTTCCAGGGTTTTCCCATGCAGAAGGAGGCAGGTTTAGAACAAGCCATTCACAGCCTACATCCTCTTGCTGACCTGCCCACCTAGGCTCGCTCTTCCTAGGGCCCCTTTCTCTCCCGGTTTTTCTTTTCTTTTCTGTCTGCCCACACAGAGTCAGTGCCGCCGGCCGCGCACTCGATAAGAAGAATCAATAAGTCCACTCCAGAGCAAAGACCATGGCCACCTGTGTAACAAACACCACGTCCTGCTGGAAAAACAGGCTCTTCCTGGGGCCGACCAACCCGAATGAACCTCAGGCTTTCTCCCTCTTCCTTTGGCTAGAGTGGTCCGGCTTGTGGGGCCTGGGAGGGAGTTTCTCCAGGGAACAAGCTGGAAAGCCAGAGAGTGTTATGAAGTCTGACCAGGAAGGAAAGAAGAAAAGATCCAGGGAACAGGAGGAGGTGGAGGTGCAAGTGGGTGACAGGCATGGAGGTGGAAGGTAGAGGGACAGGAGTCTGGTTCAAACTTAGTAAGGTATTTATACAAATCCTGGTCTGTCCTCTCGGACCCCAACCTGTCCAGACATAGTAAAGTCTTTGGAGAGACAGTGGTCTCTCTTCTTTGCTGTTCCCATGGCTACCAGAAAGGGCGTGACACACAGCGGGTGTCCAGAAAATGCTGGTTAAACCATATGTGCTCTTGGGCTGGTGGTGTGTTCGCCTAGTGGAGAGCATATCTGTGCGATATGAGGCTTTGGATTTGATCCTCCTCGGCATAAACCGAGAGCAGGGTCTCATGCCTGTGATCTCAGCACTTAAAAGTGGGCCAGGAGCCGGGTGTGGTGGCGCACGCCTTTAATCCCAGCACTCGGGAGGCAGAGGCAGGCGTATTGCTGAGTTCGAGGCCAGCCTGGTCTACAAAGCGAGCCCAGGGCAGCCAAGGACACATAGAGAAACCCTGTCTCGAAAAACCTTAAAAAAAAAAAGTGGGCCAGGAAGATGGGAAGTTGAAGGCTATCCTTGGCTACATAGAAAGCTCCAGACCAGCCTGAGCTACATAAGATCCTGACTCAAAAAAAGAAGGGTGAAAGCCGGGGTATGGTGACACACGCCTTTAATCCCAGCACTCGGGAGGCAGAGGCAGGCGTATTGCTGTGAGTTCGAAGCCAGCCTGGTCTACAGAGTGTGAGTCCAGGACAGCCAGGGCTACACAGAGAAACCCTGTCTCGAAAAACCAAAAAGAAAAAGAAGAAGAGGAGGAGGAGGAGGAGGAGTGAGGGAAAAGAAAGAAAATAGTTAAGTAAAGAGGTCTCCAGACGTGGGGACGTCTCTGCTGCACAGTTACAAAGGTTCTGCTCAAGCCTTCGTGGACTGAGTGAGGAAATGCGGTCCTGTGTATTTGAGAATATGTATTTCCATGGTCCCCTACGGATCCTCAGCTGGGTGTCTGGGAACCCAATGCCGCGGGGGTGGGACCAGAGTGGGAAAACCAAGAGATCTGCACTCAGGATCGTGTGTTCTGCTCTTCCTGAGGTCCGGATTCTTTCCCCCAGACTCCTGGGACTCCAGAACTGCCGCAGACATAAACTCCACAAAATCTTCGCCCTAATGGACACCTCTTTTGTCTGTATGAAGGGTATTAAAAACGCATCTCCTGCCTTAAAAGCAGAATCTCAAGGGCTAACACCGCCTGCTCTCCTTTCTGCCCCCTCCTTAGGTCGGTGGGGTGGGGGTGGGGGGCAGGCACACTGCGGGCGTCTGTATTGACCGAGAAAGGCTGCGACCAGGTAGGTCACAGGAGTCGCCTGGTCTTGGCGCCTAAGGCTCCAGTGACGGAGGCGGGGCCGGCTCCAGAGGTCCCCACCTCCTCCCTGAGCGATATAATAGATCGGGGACGGCCGCCCTTCGCGGACGAACTCCTGTCCTGGTCTCTCTCGCTTCGCTCTCCTCTCCTGACCAAGATGAGCTTCACCACTCGCTCCACCACCTACTCCACTAACTACCGGTCCCTGGGCTCCGTGCGGACGCCCAGCCAACGGGTCCGGCCTGCCAGCAGTGCGGCCAGCGTCTACGCAGGTGCTGGGGGCTCTGGCTCCCGGATCTCCGTGTCCCGTTCCACGGGCGTCTGGGGCGGCTCCGCGGGGTACTCAGGCCCGGCGGGAATGGGTAGCATCCAGACGGAGAAGGAGACCATGCAAGACCTAAACGACCGCCTGGCCAGCTACCTGGACAAGGTGAAGAGCCTGGAGACTGAGAACAGGAGGCTGGAGATCAAAATCCGGGAACATCTGGAGAAGAAGGGGCCCCAGGGCGTCAGAGACTGGGGCCACTATTTCAAGACCATCGAAGACCTGAAGGCTCAGGTAAGGGGCATGAAGGGAGGAGCCTTAGCCCCCAGCTGCTCCGGCCATCCAGTGCGCCCCTCCCCCGTCCCCCAGCTCGGCCCCTTCCGCTCTTTCCGCGTTCATCCCATTTCCCCATTCTGTGGGACGGCGTTAGGAACACTTTGGATCCCTACCCACAACCTGTAGGAATTCCAAGGGTAGCGGCTACACGTGGGAGCCGGCTTCCCGCTAAGGGTGCAGTGGGAAAGGAACAGGATTAAAAGCCTCTCCAGAAAAAAAAAAGCGGAGGGGGCTGGTCATAAAGTGGACCCTAGACACGCACTCCTTTTCCAGCAGGGACGGCTAGAGGGTTAAGCGGATATGGCTAAGGCTGAGTCACCTAGGAGTAAACAGAAGTCTACCTGTAGGAGGGGCCACAGGGGGAGGGGGAGAGGAGGGGGGAGCGGTAAGCAGGTGCACCGGGAGAAAGTACCAGGAGAGGATCAGAGAAACCTTATTGGAAGCTGCTCAATTGCGGGCAGTCCAGATAGTACAGGCTCAGGCAGAGGGGCAAGGTGCCAGGACGGGAGGCACAGGTGGGAGCGCTGGCTCTGGCAGTTCCTGGGACTAGGGTGGATTCACTGAAATGTAAGCTGCGTTCCCTCCTGAGAGGGTGGGACCAGGAGGAGAGAAAGCAGGAGGCTGCATTCGGGATGTAAAGTGAATAAATACATAAACCTTAAAAAAAAAAAAAAAAAAAAAAAAAAAAAAAGGCATGTCTCCACACCACAATCAGCAGCTCTCTGCTTTTATCTGCCCAGATCTTTGAGAACTCTGTGGACAACGCCCGCATCGTCCTGCAGATCGACAACGCTCGTCTGGCTGCCGACGACTTCAGAGTGAAGTAAGTCTGGGGCCCACAGCCAAGAACCAGCTGCTCCTAGGGCAGTGTGATAGCAGGGTGCTGGTTCGGAGGCTCATTCAAGTTTGGGCCCGTTGACTGGTCTTGTTAGCTGTTCATGTGAGCAGCCCAGGTTAAGCACACTGCTCCTCGTGGGCAAGAACAGTGGCCTAGGATGGGCACAGGCTAATGCGTGGAGGTGGCACCTGCTGAGAAGGTTCTAGATCAGACAGGGCCCGCTGGTGGCCTCCACTCCTCCTTCAGGTACGAGACAGAGCTGGCCATGCGCCAGTCTGTGGAGAGCGATATCCATGGGCTCCGAAAGGTGGTCGATGACACCAATATCACAAGGCTGCAGCTGGAGACGGAAATTGAAGCGCTCAAGGAGGAACTGATGTTCATGAAGAAAAACCATGAGGAGGTAAGAGGAGCCACTGACCAAGCCCGGGAGCCAAGGGCCAGGCTGCCCTCAAACCAGACTTGCATGGAAATAACAGCCCGCGCTGTTCGTCTGTTGTGATGGCGCATGTTCTATGGCTCACTCAAGTTATATCATTATGAGATCAGGATAACGCGGGCTAAGGCCTGGCGAGCAGCCCTACCACTTGGAAAGCTGAGGCAGGAGCATAGAGTTCAGTGCCAAGCTGTCTTACTACACAGAAAAAAACAGACTGTGAAGGATAAGGAATTGGAGACGAAGGTGGGGGCTGCCAGTCTTAGGAGCAGGGGCCGACAAGCATAATGGCGGGGCTTCTGGAAGAAGTTTAAGGTAAGATTTGTGGAAGAGGAGGCTAAAATCGCCTGTGAGTGACAGGTTCAGGCAGCAAAGGAGTGGCCGCTCAACTTATCCCGAGCAGAAGCCCGGATCGAGGCTTGAGAGCACATGCGTGGGATCTCCCCATCCTCTGCCGCCATTACGCTCATCGTAATGAACGGCTGGGTTGGAACTCTGACCTTGAGCAACCCCCACTCACCCCACCCCCTTTTCTCTGCCTTCTTCAGGAAGTCCGAGGTCTGGAAGCCCAGATTGCCAACTCTGGATTGACTGTGGAAGTGGATGCTCCCAAATCTCAGGACCTCAACAAGATCATGGCGGACATCCGTGCCCAGTATGAGGAGCTGGCTCAGAAGAACCGCGAGGAAATGGACAAGTACTGGTCCCAGCAGGTATGCGGGAGGAAAGACCAGCTGCCAGGGTGTGAGGGGGTGGCTGCCAGGACGGTGGGTCCAGACTGACCCTCCCCACCCTGCAGATAGAGGAGAGCACCACCATAGTTACCACCAGGTCTGCCGAAAGCAGAGACGCTGAGAACACGCTCACGGAGCTGAGACGCACCTTCCAGGCCTTGAAGATTGATCTGGAGTCCGTGGAAAATCAGGTAAGAATTCTCCAGTCGCCTGCTGCTGCAGCTTTTCCGGACCCCGCTCTCTGACATGTGGCCTCAGTCCCAACGCTCTCATCCCTAAGCCCTCCACTGCACACCCCCAATCAAGAGACCCCCCCAAAGATGAGCCACTCCCCCTTGCATTTCCCGTGACTCCCACACTATAGCCCAGCACTTGACGGACAAGAGACCTTTCAGAGGATGAAAGGCTGAGCAGGCTAGGACTGGGGCCTCACCCTCCCGTCTCTCTGCCCTGCAGAAGGTCAATTTGGCGAACAACCTTGCGGACGTCGAGGCCCGGTACAGCACGCAGATGGAGCACCTCAATGGGATCCTCCTGCAGCTGGAGTCGGAGCTGGCACAAACCCGGGCAGAAGGGCAGCGCCAGACCCAGGAGTATGAGGCCCTGCTGAACATCAAGGTCAAGCTGGAGGCCGAGATTGCCACCTACCGCCGCTTGCTGGAAGATGGGGAAGACTTCAGGTGAGCGGCACTCCCCTGACCACATAAGCGAGGGGCGTCTCTCCACCACCGGGGAGCCCCAAGGTCTGTTTGCCCTGTAGTCACCGAGCCATGAGACTGAGTTACAAGAGCCCATTCACAAGACAAGAATAGAGTTAGCCTGGTGGTGGTGGCGCAAGCCTTTAATCCCAGCACCGGGGCGGCAGAGGCAGGCGGATTGCTGTGAGTTCAAGGCCAGCCTGGTCTATCTACAGAGTGAGTCCAGGACAGCCAGGCCTACACAGAGGCCTCGAAAATTTAAAACAAAAGAAAGAAAGAAAGAAAGAAAGAAAAGAAAATGATTAAATGATTAAGCACTGCCCCTTGGCTATTTTGGAGGTATTGGAGTTCAGCACTGAGTTTCCCTTTTCTAGAAGAAACAGCTGACTTGAATTTGCAGGTAAAGACGGGGGCCAGGGAGAAAGAGCACTGTCTACATTCCCCGTCTCCGTTCTGCTCTGTGGGGCTGTTGGTAACCAACACTTGCTCTTTGTTACAGTCTCAGTGATGCCCTGGACAGCAGCAACTCCATGCAAACCATCCAGAGGACAACCACCCGCAAGGTCATGGATGGCAAAGTGGTGTCTGAGACCAACGACACCAGAGTTCTGAGGCACTGAGGCCGAGAAGGCGGGCACCCCTGGGAACTAAGGGACCAATAAAAGTTGAGAGGTCACCGGATGCCACTTTGTGTCTTCCTGCTTGTGTACTTGGGCAGTGGGAGAGGAAGGGTCTCGGTGCTTAAAACACCTGAAAGAGGGAGGGAGGGAGAGGTGGAAGGGTAATAAAATGTGGGCTCTCCCACTCAAGAGACCTGGGGAAGAAGCCAGGCTCAGTGGTATGCACACATGACTTGGGTTAAGGCAGGAGGATCATGAGTTCAAGGCCAGGCTGGGCTATATAGCAAATCCCAAAACAAAAACCAAAGCTAAGTGTGGTCGCCCACTTCTAAAACCCCAGAGCTTGGAAGTGGTAAGAGGATCAGGAATTCAAGGCTTTCATCTGCTACAGAGCAAATTTGAAGCCAGCCTGAGCTATACAAGACGCCGTCTCAAAAGGGGACCTAGGGAAGAACTTAGCGAAGCCAGGTATGGTGGCACAGGCCTATAATGCCAGCACCTGGGAAGCAGAAGCAGGAACATCATGAGTTCAAAGCTAGCCTGGGCTATTCCCACCCTCTTTAGAAGAAAATAGAAAACACATACACACACACACACAGTGGTCCCCCAGGCCCTGCTCTGACACTCAGTGAAGACAGGTAAAGCCGAAGTGAGGAAGCAGAAATCCACATGGTGGCTCCTAGGTAGGCAAGCAGGCATCCACACAAGTAAGAGTGGGAGTCCTGTGGCACGGTCCTGGGCTTTGTGTTGGAACTGAATGGCCAAGCAACAGAAACAACACAGGTCTAAAATAAAAATCTGAGTGGGGATGAGGGGTGGGGGGTGCATTCGGGAGGCAGAGGCAGGCAGAGCTATATGAGTTTGAGGCCAGCCTGGTCTACATAGCCAGTTCATGACAGTCTACATAGAGATCCTGTCTCTAATAAATAAATAATTTAAAAATAAAAATAACAATCTCTCTATTGGGAAGATAATGTGTCTTTCTTAGTTTTAAAAAATTATAGAAGTTAACATATAGTCCAAAAGGAAAGACAAAACTAAAATTGAAAACACATCTCTGCTGCCCAGAACTAATTTACCACAATTAAATAGGACAGGCATATACCAATATTTTATTTTGCTTTATATGTGCAGGGTTGTGCTCAGAGTTCTGCACCTTAATTGCTTCAATTCTGTGTTCCTTAAACAATGCATCTTGGAAGGCAGCCTGCACCCGGCCCCTCTGGAGGCTCAAGTGGGAGATGACCTGGTCTGGTTACAAAGTAAGGCCTTGCCTCACCCGTTTGAACAGCTGCCAACAGCAGCAGTGTGGAATACAAAGTTACTAAACCCGGATATTCCAGTAACTAGAGATGTCTTGGTCTCCAGCATGTCTGTGGAGCAAGTTAATAAAAATGGTACCATAGGGGCTGGAGAGATGGCTCAGCGGGTAAGAGCACTGACTACTCTTCCAGAGGTCCTGAGTTCAATTCCCAGCAACCACATGGCGGCTCACAACCATCTGTAATGAGACCTGATACCCTCTTCTGAACTGCAGGTATATGTGCAGGCAGAGTACTGCATATATAACAATAAATAAATAAACCTTTATAAAAAAAAATGGTACCATAAAAACACACCTGGGAAGGACCACTCTGGGCCTTGTGCTGTGCTTCAGTGTATACACAGTGAATAAGGTGCCTTGGAAATAAACAAATAAACAAACAGAATGCCTGTTAGTTTTCCCTCACAAAACTCACAGCTGGAGACCAAAGACACAGAGGGTTCTACTCAGTTTTTCAGCATGCGTGTAGCACCGGTTACGCACCAGCTACTCTTACTGATGCTTGTGACACAACAGACAGAAAAGAGCCCTTGTCGCTGTGGGAATTACATTATGGTGATGTGAAAGGACAAAGGCCAATAAAGATGGCAAGAAGTCGGATTACACAGCATGTCAGATGGGGTTGAGTGTCACAGGCTGGGGGCATCGGCATGAAGCAGGTGGAGTGTCAGGAGAGACGCAGTCAGGATCACAACTGAAACAAGAGTTTGCCTGGGGAAAGCAGTGTGTTTAGGGTGTCCCGAGTGGGAAAGCTAAAGGTCACACCACTTGAGGCCTTGGCTTCTTGAGACCCAGGGGACAGCACAATGTCGGCCCCTAGCATCAGCCACCCAGTCCCCAGTGCAGCCCCCCCCCCCCCCGAGACAAGAAGAGCCAGGGGAGGGTGATCCGTGGGCAGAGACAGGGCCTCCCGTTCCTGAGCAAGGTCCAAGTTACCTAAGAGGTTAGCTGGAAATTCTGCAGGAAGGCCCTGCTCCGACTTTCAGAGAACCCTTTCTTCTCTGCAGCGTGGACCAATGGTGACTCACACTGTTTACACATGCTTCCCCTGAGTAAACACAGCCAGCAACCCTTTGTCCCACAGATCCCTTCTGTCCTCCCAGCCACTGCCCTGTCTTCGCACCCTCGCAGGGGTCCTCTGCAGGACACTCATCTGTGGGGAGAGATGAGCTGTATTTCCTGAGATTTGTGTGGGAAGAGCAGCTGAGAAGGTTTCCTCACCCCATCCCTCTCCAATGTCTTCCAAATATGCAGGTTTGGCGTGGATTGTGTTTTCTCAACCGGGGGTGCCAAACCGGCCCAAAGCTAAGGCTGAAAGTCCCTGGCAGGACCTGAGTGGTACTCCTAGCTGAATCAGGCTGATCCAAGAAACCTGAGACCAGGCACCTGACATGCTTAGCCCTCTCTGAAGAGACAGGGGTTCACAGTTCCCAGGGCTCTTACGCATTTGATCCTCATTACAATCCTGTGAGGTATGCGAGGCAACGGCTGTTATTGGCTCTGGATCAGAGCTGGACACTGAAGTCCGCGGACATCACATGACCTGTCCCGGTTTGCAGAGACAGGAGCTTGAAGTAGGAGCAGGCTCAGGTCTCTAGGCTCTTTCTGGAGTATGGGGTGTGTGCATGTTCGTGTGCATGTGTGTGTCCTCCGTCTGTCCGTCCGTCTGTCTGTCTCTGTCTCTCTGTGTCTGTCAGTCTCTGTGTGTCTGTGTGTGTGTGTGTGTGTGTGTGTGTGTGTGTGTACAGCTCCCTGCTTGAACTTGGCCAGCTAGCCACTAAGTCAGAGTACACCAACCAGGTGTTGTAGCATACAATACACCCCAACACACAGTCTCTGTGGTGAGGAAGCAGGAACTGGAAGGTCACACACACACACACACACACACACACACACACACACACACACGCATGTATGCACATATATGCACACACTCGAGCATACACACACACACATGCACACACACTGCTGAGGCTTGAGTCCTCAGACTAACAGAGATTGTTCAAGGGTGAGGCCCCAGGATTCAGGGGAATTATTTGAAAACCTCTCTTGGTGATCTTAATAGGCAGCCCCATGTTGTTGTTTTTAATTATCAATATTATCAGTATGCCTGGCTAGCAATCAACCAAGACACACACAGACACACACAGACACCTGTTATATTTTAAAATAGCCTTAGTTAACCTGAGGCAGGACAGACATTAATCCTCTAAACTATTTCCCGTAGTGGGGCAGGTAACCCATACCTGCGCCAACCCCATGCCATCTGCTTCTAATAACTTCTATCAAGCTACCTCCCGTCCACAATCCCAAATACTTGCTAATATTCTTCATCTGGGCCAAGTCGCCATCCACGCCGGCCACGTGCTTCTCCTCCACCTAACCCCTGGCGGCCTTCTTCTCCTCCCTTCTCCTCTGTCTTCTTTCTTCTCCTTCGTCTTTTTCCCAAGATTCTCTCTGTCTAAACCCGGGAACCTTAGCCACACCTATCTCACTTGCCCTGCCCGGGTGGGATGGTGTTTTATTAATTAGCATCAAAATACATCAAACCAACCTCCAACAATTCCCCTTTTCTGTCTAAATATAAAGGCCATTCTTTTTATATACAGCAAGTACAATTATGAAAAACTATAAAAACCAACAGGTAAGACTTACACACATAATGTCTAATCAAAAGATATTTGGGGTGTTTGGTGGGTCTAGAGAGATGGCTCAGCGGTTAAGAACACTGACTGCTGCCGGGCGTGGTGGCGCACACCTTCAATCCCAGCACTCGGGAGGCAGAGGCAGGTGGATCGCTGTGAGTTCAAGGCCAGCCTGGTCTACAAAGTGAGTCCAGGATGGCCAAGGCTACACAGAGAAACCCTGTCTCAAAAAACCAAAAAAAAAAACAAAAAAACAAACAAAAAAAAAAAAGAGCACTGACTGCTCTTCCAGAGGTCCTGAGTTCAATTCCCGGCAACCACATGGTGGCTCACAACCATCTTTAATGAAATCTGATGCCCTCTTCTGGCCTGCAGGTGTACATGCATGCAGAGCACTGTGCAAATAATAGATAGATAGATAGATAGATAGATAGATAGATAGATAGATAGATATTTGGCAACCTTGAAGAAAATAGTATCTATTCTATCTTGGTGAGTCTAAAGTTCTGAATGAGCCGGGCGGTGGTGGCGCATGCCTTTAATCCCAGCACTCGGGAGGCAGAGGCAGGTGGATCGCTGTGAGTTTGAGGCCAGCCTGGTCTATATAGCGAGTTCAGGACAGCCACGGCTACACAGAGAAACCCTGTCTAGAAAAAAAAAAGAAGTTCTGAATGTAAATCAGAATCTGTAAAAGCTCATATCTATCAACCTGAAAGCATCCATCTAGACCTAAAAGTATCTTCTTAACTCTTAAACAACAAAGCTTATTTTTAAAACTATCTGGTCTTCAACCCCATCAGAGACTTGAGAAGGAATAAATTTAACTACCTAAGTAAACAGGAAGTGCAGGTTGGCAACTTCCAAAATGAAAAATTGACAGAGACAGTTTACTGCCTGAAAGGTCACCCAAAACTCTGTAACATTGGAGCATCATCTTCAGCCTTCTGGCCCAGTAGATATACTGGCAGACATAACTGTGGGGCAGGAACCATTGAGGACTTGCTTACCCTGTCTTGGCAGAGCTTGGCTGTTGACTCTGTCTGCATCTGAACTTGCCCGTTTTTAGGCAGAATTTTGTCTGTGGGCTAACAAGGACACTTTTGTCCCGTGGCCGTTCTGCCACACTTGTCCCGTGGCCGTTCTGCCACACTTGTCCCGTGGCCGTTCTGCCACACTTGTCCCGTGGCTGTTCTGCCACACTCGAAGCCATCTCCACAAGGAGGCCCTTCGATGCTCATCATCTTCTTTATGGTAGGCTGGGTGCTGCCAGGAGTTAACCCGTCTTATTGTCACAGAATCTTCAAAAATAATAAAAACATTTTAAAATGCCATATTCTGTAGGTCTCTGAGGTTTCTGAAGGCCTTATTTAACTATAGAATCATATCTGTTAAACCTAGCATGTATTTTTCTGTCCTTGACATGACCATGAATTGATCAACAGCCTACAATAACGCCATCGGAGTGTTGGAAGTAAACTATGTATGAATTGAGCTGTATGTGCACAACACCTCATCCTAGTGTGGAAATACAATGTGTGAAAATGATGTTAAACTTGAATTCTATTTCAATGTATCAAAATTAAACCCATTTTGTATCAATATACAAAATTCTATATCAATGAATTAAAATTAACCGTATTTGTGAATAACAATTAAGGCCTTAAGTTGAGGAGTAGACTCAATAATCCACTTTTTGTCCTATCATCCCTATATATTTCTATACCCCCTTTCTTTACAACCCCTATCTCCATACCTCTTGATGACCATATACATCTATAGGCCAAGAAAGCAACCAAAAACCTACCCAACCCCCCCCCCCTTAAGGGAAACAGGGCGTCTTTCTCTTAAAGTTCCTTCAGGCTGTTTTGGGACAGAGAATAACTATGTAGGGACCCAAATAAAATTGGGGAGGGAGGGTGAAACAAGGTAAGAATAGTATTTGTGGTCCAGTCTCTAAATGTTGAGAAATGTCCTGTGTGGGACAGTCTGAGATGCTGGAGGAATTGGGATCATGAACCTTCTTTGAAGCTGTCCTTCTCTGATGAGGAACAGCAACCAAAGCACTTGGGGCTGGAACATGAAGGATGCAGGATGTCAGCGTCTCAGCATGCTGGAGGAATGAATCCTGTCAGGTCTGATTTAGCGTCAGTGTCCGGTTCTTTAATTCTGCAAACATATAATTTCTCACAAGCATCGTACAGCCCTAAAACTATGAGTGTATTGTGTGTGCAGGATGCACAGAGCATTAAGGCTGGTTCTCTGCTCTCTGTATGAGCAGAAGAAAGACACCTGTAAATCTTCATTCATGCCATATGAAGAATGGCATCCAATAATAAGTCATGGAGATTCTGTAACCAACAAGAAGCTTTGGCTATGCATAGACATTCATGTCTCAGTCAGTCTCAGAGCTGTTCCCATGGATTGGAATTAGCAATACAAGTTACCTGCTTGTTCTGCAGTTTGAATTCATGTAAACGTAGACTGACTTAAGTTAGCAGTCTCTCTTTTATCCAGGTCTGTTTCATTTTTTACCTCTTTCAGAGAGGAAATATAACATCACCATTAACAATGAACCTACAATTATCATCATAATGAAATCAAAACAAGATTGTATAATTCTAAATGTCCTTCTGTAGGCTCTGTGGTGTCTGATGCATAGGCCAGGCCGCTCCCTGTCTCCTGAGAGAATGCTTCCCATTTTGGAGACAGGCCGGTTGCCCTAAGCAAAGGAAAAGCTTTAAATAAATTTTATATAAACTCTCACTTTATTTTAGGGTTTATGTATATCATAGGTGTCTTGTACCTGGATTTTCACGTTTGTTGCAGTGTTTTTGTCTCACTCCTTCTCGACAGGAGCCATGCAGCTTCATGTCTGCCTCCCTGTCCAACCTTGGTCCTTACTTTGACCAACAAAACATATTTCTTAGGCCGATTTACCCTTGGGCACCATATCTCCCATGGCATTTCACTTTTAAGGAGACTGGCTGGCCTTTTTAAGAACAGTTACATCGTTTTTTTTTTTTTTTAAATATAAGCCTAAGATTGACATGTCTCCATCCTTTAGATTAGTAAGGACAGATAATCCGTTGTTAAGAAAAAGGAACTTAGGCAGTAAATTTAAGGAAAACTTTGTCAGTTTAAATCCTAGCCTGTCTTGTCAGCAGGGTATCATGCCCTGTGGAGACCAGGTTGGTCTGTAACTCAGGAGTTCCCAGGCTTTGTCTCCATTGTGTTGGGATCAAAGGCCAGTGCCACCAACATCCAGTTCAACTATTTCATCTCTATTTAGTCAAAATCTTTAGAAATATCAAGGAAAAATCATGCAGGGAAACAAAAAAATTCTAAGTCTTGGGTCAGTTGTATCAACTTAGGCTCCAGTCAGTGAAGCAGGAATTTAGTTATTGCTATCTCTTTCTGGAGAACCTTTTCCAGAAAGCGCTGACAAACACCTTGCAGCTAAGGAGCTTTGAGTCCCAGCTGCTATAAACTCTGTGGTGAAGAGATCAGTTCCTTCTCACCTTCTGGTTGCTAGTAACTTAGTCTCACAGTTCTCAGCTCTCGGCCTTTCTTCCTGAACTTTTTTAGAGAGGCTAGGGAGAAGTGCGACTATGACTAAGCCCACTGCAAACAAACTCATAAACACCAAAACAAAGCAAAAAAAAGATCCAGGAGCCTTCTGCCATGGCGCCTTAGAGAGGGACCATAGCAGTTTTTATTTTATTATTTTTCTTCTTCTTCTTCTTTTTTTCCCCCAGACAGGGTTTCTTTGTGTATCCTTGGCTGTCCTAGAACTCACTCTGTAGACCAGGCTGGCCTCAAACTCACAGTGATCCGCCTGCCTCTGCCTCTCAAGTGCTGAGATTAAAGTCATGTGCCACCACCGCCCTGCCTTATTTTATTATTTTTCTAGGCATTTAACTCCATTCCCTAGGCCAGTTTAGAACACTGCCAGCCTCCTAGTTCCGCCTCTCCAACCGGCCACGTGTCTGTAGCCATGTTTGCTCTGGCCCGTGAATTCTCTCTGGGAGCTATTCCCCCCTTTCACACTATGACAAAATATGATTGTTAGGAGTGTGGATACCGGCCAGGCGTGGTGGCGAATGCCTTTAAACCCAGCGCTCAGAAGGGAGAGGCAGGCAGAATCCGCCTGAGTTCGAGGCCAGCCTGGTCTACAGACGGAGTCCAGGACAGCCAAGGATACACAGAGAAACCCTGTCTTGGAAAACTAAAACACAAAAACAAACAAAAAGAGTGTGGATACCTGCCCCACGTCTAGCACCACTTGTTTTTAAGTTACCTGAGAAAAGACTAGGAAGGAAACTGGAGGAGAGAGGAGGAAAAGGCCGCCATGGGTTAGATGGAGGAGAAGCACATGGCTGGCGTGGATGGAGAATCTGGCCCAGATGAAGAACATTAGCAAGTATTTGGGATTATGGATGGGAGGTAGGCTTGATAGAAGTTATTAGAGCCAGATGGCATGGGACTGGGGGATACCTGCCCCACTCTGGGGAGGCAGTCTAGAGGATGTGTCTTGACTGATTGCTAGCAGGTTATACTAAAATAATAATAATCATAGGCCCTAATAATAAATGTCATGAGGCCCTACTGACAATTAAAAACAACACCATGTTGTCCCTAGGGTCGGCACGTCAGGCTCTGCCTACTCTAACAGAGCAGGGTCCTGCTGCAGGCGCCCAAGGCCACTTGCCAATTCTCCTCATTCCCCAGCAGGGAAAGGCGTCTGCCTGGAGGGCAGCCATTCTGTCCTGAAGCACCAGAAGATGACCCGTCACAGGACAACAACGACGACGTAGAGTCACCTGTCCCAAGCTGTACGTGTCCCATTCCATCCGGCCCAGATAATGAACTAGCAAATAGTGCTGGTAACTGCAAGTGGTGTGTATCACAGGACACCACTTGGGCAATTAAAAAAAAAAAAGTAGCTAAATAATTCATACGTATATGCAGAGATCTCCTGAAGGGAAACTGAAATTAATGATTGCATCTGAGGGGGAAGTTTGGTGTAGGGAGTCATGAAAGTTGGAGACCTGTTTTGAAATCTGTGTCCACCAACATCTTCCAAGTCAGTTATTACTAATATAATTGTTTTAAAAGGTAGAAGGTTAGCTGGGCTGAGGTGGCGCACACCTTTAATCCCAGCACTTGGGAGGCAGAGGTAGAGGGATCTCTGAGTTCAAGGCCAGCCTGGTTTACAGAGTGAGTTCTAGGACAGCCAAGACTACACAGAGAGACCCTGTCTCAAAAAGACAAAAAGACAAAAACAAAAACAGAAGAAAAGGATGAAGAAGAGGAGGTGGAGGAGGAGAAACAAAGAGAAAAAAAGGTAGGGTTGTATATTAATATACTAAGCTAAGTATAGTGGTGCAGGCCTATGGTCCCAGCACTCCAGAGGCAGAGGCAGATCTCTGTGAGCTCTAGGCCAGCCTAGTCTACACAATGAGATTCTATCTCAAAACAAACAAACACAAGTACTGCTGGGGATTGAACCTAGAGCCTCCTACATGCTAGGCAAACACCATGCCACTGAGCTACATCAACAATTCATTTTTTGTTTGTTTGTTTTTCCAATTTTGGTTTGAGACAGGGTCTTGCTAAGTTACCAGACTGGCCTTGAACTTACCCTGTATATGGCTCAGGCAAGCCTTGAACTTGTGATCCTCTTGCCTCAACCTCCCAAATAGCTCCCAAGGGCCCCCACCCCACCTCTGCTAAGTTCTGTAAAGTTACAGGAACCCACAGCGTGCCAGGGAACTGAACGCTGCGGTCATGTTTGCAGCTGCTCTTTCCCTCCACTCGACACGTCACACAGCAAGATTTACCGAGAATTCATTATTCACCAAGAACTGGCACAGGGATACAGGGAGAAGAAAACGTAAACATATCGTATGTATGTGTGCATAGCTGTTATGGAGTTCATATCGGAGCAGATAGAGACAATACGAGATAAATGAAGTGAGCTGTATAGTCTGTTAGAAAGACAAGTGTTGTGGAGGAAAGTAGGCCCAGACTGGGGAGTCAGGAACTGCGGATGATATGAAATTCCTGTCGCACTGGTAAAAACTTGCCAAAAGCCACTTGTGATGGTACCACATCTGTCATGCCAACAGCCCCAGGTCTCCACCTGGACTGCAGAGTAAGCTCCAGGCCTGCCAGAGCTGTTACATAGTTACATAGCAAGGACCGCCCCAAACTTTAAAAAATGAGTCACAAAAAAAACAAAACAAAACAACCAACAACCTTACTGTAAGCGAGGTGATTTAAACCAGCGCGTGTTGTATCCCATCTCAAGGCCCATCAAGGTGGCACAGGTCTGCAGCGCTCTGAGGTCTGAGGTGAGCAGCCTTTCTCCTTGCCTTGTGCACTGGCTAGTGCTTACCTGCACCCCTTGGCTCAAGGTTCCAGCTTCTGTTTTCTACCATCAATAACCCAATATCATGTTTTTAGTGGTGTGGTGGTGCTGGGATTTGAACATGGGGCTTTGTGCATACTAGGTAAATGCTTTACCCTATACCCTATACCCTAGTCCCCCAATTCACAATATCTTTAAATCAGTCAGTCTCTCTCTCTCCCTCCCTCCCTCTCTCCTCCCTCCCTCTCTCCCTCCCTCCCTCTCCCTCCCTCCCTCCCTCTCTCCTTCCCTCCCTCTCTCCCTCCCTCCCCACCACCCTTCCTCTCTCTCCCCATTCACACAACACTTTGCCTGAGTTCCCTTCTCTCTCTGGCCCACCATTCTATCATTTCCTTCCCTGACTCCACACTCCTGCGTCCTTTCTTCCTATAAGGTTATTTTTAGTATGTAATTGTATGAAAAAGAGACAGATACGGTCTCAGAGTCTCTCACAGTCCAGGCTGGCCTCAAACTCACTGCATAGGCATTGATGACCTTGACCTCTTCCCTAGTGCTGGGGTGACAGGCGTGCACCTCTTGTGCATGGAACTCTTCCAGAGCTTATGTTATGTTTCTCTTCATCTGGATTTTTTTGTGTTAAAAACAAACAAACAAACAAATGAGTACACAGAAGCGTTTGGCACAGATGGTGCACACTCGATGTTGGTTAAGGTGGGTGTGACTTTATGGTTACTATGGCAGTTGTCATATTGTTGTTGTAATTCATCCAGGATAATCACCTCTGAGCTATCCAGACAAAGCAGAAGTTCTCTGAAGGATGTTTTAAGACAAGGTCTCCTGCAGCCAAGCTGGCTTCAAACTCCAAACTTGCTCTCAGTTAATAATGGAGGCTGTCCTTGAACTCCTGAACTTTGACTCCACCTCCCAAATTATAGGGATGTGCCATAGCTGCCCAGAATACTCTTTGTCCATCTCAAGGTGCTTGGCTTACACGGCACAGCCTCTTTTGCCAGGTCAGGTAACATTCACAGGCCCCAGGGATTAGGGCACTGATACCTTGAGGGAGGAGACCATTAGCCAGGGTAGACTCGGTAGAAGGTGACATTTGAGTCAAGGCTGGAGGAAGTAGGAGTGTAGGCCTGGCCTAGCAGGGAGGGAGGACGGGGTCCGGGCTGTAAGCTAGTGTCCTTTGTCCTTACCGCTTCCTGTCAGATTCACCACGCTGCTTCCTTGGGACCCTCAGGATGTTGTAAAGGGGAGATTGACAACCTACGCTCCCAAAGTTTCCTCCCTATCTGTCCTGCACTCTGCACTGCCTAAGGGACACCACCGACACCTAACAGCTCCTTCTGTCTCCACCTTTGCAGCCTCCGCGACCAGAACCTTCTCCTGTGAGCACCAACATCATTTCACGCCTGGCCTCCACCTCTGCCCGTCTGCCTCCATTGCTAGCCCTCCAAACTCTGGCTTCACACGCTGTCCCAGCCTTTCTTCTCCTTGGGTCATTTTGTTTATTATTTTTATATTATTATTACTTATCTATTGTTATTTAGTGGAATGTGTGTGTCTGTGTGAATGTGTGCGTCTGTGTGACTGTGTATCTGTGTGTGTCTGTCTGTGTGTCTGTGTCTGTGTGTGTGTGTATGTGTATCTGTCTGTGTGTGTGTCTATGTGTGTGTATCTGTGTGTGTGTCTGTGTATTTCTGTCTGTGTGCGTATGTGTGTCTATGTGTGTGTGTATCTGTGTGTGTGTGTGTGTGTGTGTGTGTGTGTGTGTGTATACAGAGGCCAGAGGAAGAACCTGGATCCCCAGGAGCCATCAGTCACCTGACACTTGATGCCTGAAGTTCAGGATCCACACTCTGGCCCTGTGGAATAGCAGCAGGTGTTCTTAGCCACTGAGAAATCCCGCATCTCCATCCCTCCAGCTCCATTTCTTGAGCTGCAGATTTGTGTTTTTCAGCTGCTCTGGTTCTGCTCTGCAACGTGGCACAGCTAGCTATTTATGTCACCTCTCCCGTGAGATTATCAACACCTTGAAGACAAACAGTAGTTGGTCATCCCGTCATCATCCTGCAGAGGCTGTGACAAGGGCAATAACTGTGGTAGTCGTATAATTGCAGTCATAATAACCGGCGTTCCATGAGCACTGTGTCCGCTACTGCAGCAAGTGCCTGATGTGTGCTGTGGTGATTTGCTCAACTCTGTGAATCAAACAATATGATGAATCCCATTTTGCACCTGAAGAAACTCTAAGGCTCAGAGAGATAAAGCAGTATTTTTCCTTTAAAATTTTTTTTATTTATTTTGAGGAAGGATTGGCAGCACCATGGCACAACCAGTGATGGAGAGGTTGTCTTAAAAGGTAGGAGAAAACTGACAGCTGGGCGGTGGTGGCACACACCTTTAATCCCAGCACTTGGGAGGCAGAAGCAGGCAGATCACTGTGAGTTCGAGACCAGCCAGGTCTACAAAGTGAGTCCAGGACAGCCAAGGGCTACACAGAGAAACCCTGTCTCAAAAAAAAAAAAAAAAAAAAAAAGAGAGAGAGAGAGAGAGAGAGAGAGAACTGACTCCTGAGAGTTGTCCGGACTGTCCTGGAACTCGCCCTATAAACCAGGCTGGCCTTGAACTAAGATCCACCTGCCTCTGTCTCCCAGTGCTGGGATTAAAAGCACCACTGACTGGCTTTAAAAAATAAAAACTGGGGGCTGGAGATATGGCTCAGAGGTTAAGAGCACTGACTGTTCTTCCAGAGGTCCTGAGTTCAATTCCCAGCAACCACATGGTGGCTCGCAACCATCTATAAGGTGATCTGACGCCCTCTTCTGGCCTGCAGGTGTACATGTAGACCACTGTATACATAATAAATATTAAAAAATAAAATAAAATAAAAACTATAAGTGCTGGAGACATGGCTCAGTGGTTAAGAGCACTTACTGCTCTTGCAGAGGACCTGGGTTCGGTTCCCAGCACTTCCAGGGATCCTGCGCTCTTTTCCAGCCTCCTCAGGCGACAGGCCTGCACATGGTGCTTATACACACAGGCAAAATCCTCACACACACAAATAGTGTGCGTGTATCATCAGCGTGTCTGTGTGTGATGGTGTGTGTAGATGAGTGTGTCGCAGCATGCTGTGGGGGTCAGGACTCTCGCCTACTTTGCTAAGGCAATGTCTCTCTCACTGGCTGCACCTCTGTGCTGCCATTCCTGCTGGCTCGCCAGCCTGCCAGAAGCTTCCAGTCAGTCTTCTTGCCCTGCCTCCTGCCTCCTCTCAGGAGTGTGGGTACCTGGGATCAAACCCAAGCCCTCAGGCTCCCCAGCAAGCACTTCTACCTACTGAGCCATCTTGTTGTCCCCCAACTTATTTTCCAGGCTGGCCTTGAACTTGCAGTAGTCCCCTGCTTCTGCCCCCCCCCCACCCCTGAGTGCTGGGACTGTCAGCATGCACCATCCCGAGAGCCGCCTTTTCTCTCTCTGTCCTGCACTTGCTGTGTAAAGATCTACCTCCTGTCTAGTGCCCTTCCCTGTCGTGAAGGCCTACATGTGGGGAGAGCACTGTATACATAATAAATAAATATTTTAAAAATGAAAAAAAAAAAAGATCTACCTCCTGAGAACTGGGATTGAAGGTATACACCACCACACTGGGCTGCTTCTTCTTCTTCTTTTATATATAGAATATATCAATATATAGCCCAGGCTGGCCTCGAACTTAGAATTCTTCTGCTTTAACTTCACAATATTCCTAGCATATTCCCCAACACCTAGATAACAAAATGTTGGTATGTATTTATTATATAATAGAAATATAAAATATAAATATATAATATATTTAATATAACATGCAGATAATAAGTTATTAAATATCTGTTATCACTATTCATTATTATCTTGTGTGTGTGAGTGAGTGTGTGTGTGTGTGTGTGTGTGTGTGTGTGTGTGTGTGTGTATCCAAGGAGGTCAGATTCCTGTCATTGGAGTTACAGGCATTTGTAAGCTGCCGGATGTGGATGCTAGGAATTGAACCTGGGTCTTCCGTGAGAACAATTCACACTCGGAACCACTGAGCCACTGCTGCAGCCCCTACATATCTTTTCCAAAGTTCTCACAGCTAAAGGTGACGCAGATCCAGGCTACCTGGTGGCAAAATCAAAGTAAAAAGGATGGGTGAGCACTCAAATCTGTACCTTTCTACTTGGGACCAAAAAATGGGAGGGAGGGAGGAATGGGAGGATACAAGGGATGGGATAACAATTGAGATGTAATATTAATAAATTAATAAGATATACTTTTTTAAAAAGCTAAAAGGTGTGTTTCTTAGACATCCCTGCTGCTAGGACGTGACCTGATACAGAGGAGTGGCGGCCGAAAGGCAAAAATGTGGTGGAGCCATCTCCAGCCAGTTTGATTGCTGCTGGCTCTCAGGTGTGTCTGAAGCCATGTCCAGCAGCCAACCTTTCCCTCTGTGAGGACAGAGAGGCCAGGGCAGGGAAGGGACATGGCACGGGTGACAGCCATGGTGATGTGTGGGCTTCTAAGCCCTCACCCCCTGGGATTGCTTGCGTGTACCACAGTTGGAACCAACCACGAGCTCTTCAAGAAAGGGACCCGGCTTGATTCGGCTTGAAAGTTGTCTCCTAGCTGCTGGCCAAATTTGTGTCTCCTGTTACTACCGTTGGCCCCTGCGATGACTGGCCTTCAGGAGGGAAGACTTCAGACACAGACTGCTACAGTGGGGAAAGAGAACCAGCTGTTCCATCATGGCCTGGGTGCTCAGGCTGTGCTGGTGAGCTTACAGAGAGAACACAGGATGCCGGCACGTCTAAATGCTCAGCCAATAAGGACAGGTTGTTTCTGAGACAGCTCCTGAGGCCACCAGCTAGTGCGGCTAAAGCTGGACCTGTGCCTTGCTGAGTTAGGTCTGGATCTTAGAGAAATCCTAGAGGAAAGGGCTTGAGGACAGGTGTCCTAAGAACACATTTTGTTGTTGTTGTTTGGTTTTTTTGTTTGTTTTTTGGTTTTGTTTTGTTTTGTTGGGTTTTTGGTGGGGGGGGTTCGAGACAGGGTCTCTCTGAGTAGTCCTGGCTGTCCTGGACTCACTTTGTAGACCAGACTGGCCTTGAACTCACAGCGATCTGCCTGCCTCTGCCTCCCGAGTGCTGGGATTAAAGGCATGCGCCACCATGTCCGGCTAAGAACAAGTTTTGAGATAGACTTTTGGGTGCGTTGTGAGCAGAACCTTCTAAATCTCCCTGGCTGGCAAAGGCTGCCCATTTTTTGTCATCCAAGGCAGCTGCTCCTCCCTCGGGTAAAGGTTCTGCGGTGGCTTCACCTGATGAGGCTAGTGTGCAAGGGTGCTTCAGATCTGTGGTGATGGCGGCAGCGACAAGCACGGGAGCTGAGCCTAGAGGAGACGCGCCAACATAAAGAATCACAAAGATGTCGTTAGTTTATACAGCACGGGCTTAGGGGCTGGGTCCTAAGAGTGCTAAGCTGGAGAGGGAGTGCGGTGGTTTTAGAGGGAGCACCAATTATTCAGAAGGGCCCAGAGCGAACCGTGGCAGTTGGGGATCTTAGCTGACTGTGAGAACTGTGGGACTTGGAGGACGGTCCCCTCACAGAGGCACTGACACATACACTTACCTATCTCTTTCTGATATGAGAGCTTACTTTCTAGCCCAGGCTGGCCTCACGTGGTACAGCAAAGCCTGGGCTGCAGAGATGGCTCAGCCGCTGAGAGCCCTGGCTGCTCATCAGAAAGACTCCGGGTTGGTTCCAAGCACCCACATGCAGCTCACAGCTGTCTGCACAGACAGACACAGGCACACAAAATTAGGTTACTAAAAACATTTTTAGCAACCTCCTTGCCTCAGTCTATGGATTAAAAAAAATTTTTTTTCTATTTACCGGTTTAAATGGAAAGGATGCTTTTTGAACTTCTTAGAGCTGAGCCCAGGCCCTCGCACATACCAGGCACCTACTCTACCATGAACTCCATTCCCAGCTCTGAAGCCGGGCATGGTGGTGCCCGCCTGTGACCCCAGCACTGGGGAAGGTAGGGACAGCTGGATCTCTCTGAGTTCCAGGCCAGCCTGGTCTACAAAGCAAGTCTAGACAGGAAACCCTGTCTAGAAAAAACTAAAAACAAAAAAAACAAAAACAAAAACAAAAACAAAAAAAAACAAATCCCAGCCCTGGAAAAGATATTTAAAACATATAATAGGACTAGAAAGAAAGCTGAATAGTATAGCAGTTGTCTAGCATGCATGAGGTGCTCTGGGTTCAATCCCACATCACACACACACACACACACACACACACACACACACACTTCTGTCCTTACGGAGTTGGAGTTCATTTCTCATCCATCAAGAAGATTTCTTCTTGTTAACCTTTATGAGAGCTGCCAACCCTTGCAGCTGTCCATAGCTCCACCACAACAACCTTTTATCCTTCCTTCCTTCCTTCCTTCCTTTCTTTTTTCTGAGACAGAATGTCACTATGTAGCCTAGGCTGGCTTGGAGCCTATAGAATTCTGCCTGTGTCTGCCTCCCTAGAAAAGGGGACATCACCACACCTAGCAGCATTTTATTTTTATTTTTATTTTTTTACAATTAAAAAAAAAAGTCTCAAGGGGGCTGGAGAGATGGCTCAGAGGTTAAGAGAACTGTCTGCTTTTCCAGAGGTCCTGAGTTCAATTCCCAGCAACCACATGGTGGCTCACAACCATCTATAATGTGATCTGATGCTCTCTTCTGGTTTTCAGGGGTACAAGCGGGCAGAGCACTGTCTACATAATAAATAAACAAATCTTAAAAAAAAAATCTCGACAGGCGTGGTGGCGCACGCCTTTAATCCCAGCACTTGGGAGGCAGAGGCAGGTAGATCTCTGTGAATTTGAGGCCAGCCTGGTCTACAAAATGAGTCCAGGACAGCCAAGGCTAACACAAAGAAACCCTGTCTTGAAGAAAAAAAAAGAAAGAAAGAAAGAAAAAGAAAAGGAAAAAAGAAAAAAATTCTCAATATGTAACACAAGATGGCTTCTGTGATTGTAGGGATGGTCTACTAAACCCAGCCTTAGCATAGCATTCTTTTAAAATGCTGTGCTGGGGGCTGCAGAGATGGCTGCACACTTAAGAGAGCGTATGGCTTGTGCTGGGTAATTCTACGTCAACTTGACACAAGTTAAAGTCACCTGAGAGGAGGGAACCCCAATTGAGAGTACCTCTCCACAGGCTGCAGACTATTTTCTTAATTAGGCTGTAGAGGAGGGCCCAGCCCACTGTGGGTGGGGCCATCCCTGGGCTGTGGTCCGGGGTTCTATAAGGAAGCAGGCTGAGCAAGCCAGTAAGCAGCGCCACTCCATGGCCTCTGCATCAGCTCCTGCCTCCAGATCCCATCCTTCGTCAGTTCCTGCCCTGTGTGAGTTCCTGCCCTGCGTGAGTTCCTGCCGTCACTGGTTTTCGTGATGAACTTTTGTTATATGTAAGCATGAGCAAAATAAGCTCTTTCTTCCACGTCTTGCTTTTGGTCACATGTTTCATCGTAGCAATAGTAATCCTGAGACACTGCTCTCGCAGAGGACCCCAGTTTAGTTTGGAGCACCCACATTGTGCAGTTCAGAACTGCCTGTCGGTCCAGATCCAGAGGATCAGGGCCCTACTCAAATGCCTCTGGTGCTTTATACACACACACACACACACACACACACACACACACACACACACACACACACACACACACACACACACATACACACACACGCACACACACGCACACACACACACATACACACACACACATACACACACACGCACACACACACATACACACACATACACACACACGCACACACACGCACACACACGCACACACACACATACACACACGCACACACACACACACACACACACACACACACACACACACACACACATACACACACACGCACACACACACACACACACACACATACACACACACACATACACACACACATACACACACACACACATACACACACACATACACACACACACACACACACACACACACACACACACACGTAGAGTCCAAAGGCATCAGATACTCCTGCAGTTGGAGCTCCAGGCAGTGGTAAGCTGGCGTGGGTGCTGGGAACCTAACTCAGTCCTCCAGAAGGGCAGCATCTACAACCTCAGTCCTCTCCTGTCATTGCCACCACCACCACCACCATCGCCATCACCATCATCACCACCACCATCATCACCATCATCATCATCATCACCACCACCACCATCGCCATCACCATCATCACCATCATCATCATCATCACCACCACCATCGCCATCACCATCATCATCATCACCACCACCATCGCCATCATCATCATCATCACCACCACCATCATGCATAAAAATTAAGTATATAAAATACTATTAAGCTAATGAGTTTTTCCCCCTGTTTACTGATAAACAAACAAACAAAAAAAATCACTAGGGGGATATTGAGTTTTCCCCAGCATTCCCAATTATACAAAATCCTTGGCTACTTCAGTCTTTTTCATCAGCTATCTGTCTCTATGGTAAAGTTTCACCTACAAGAACTCAGCCGGGGTGTGGGGGCGCACACTTTTAGTTCCAACACTCAGGAGGCAGAGGCAGCCTGGCCTACAAGAGTGAGTTCCAGGACAGCCATGGCTACACAGGATACAACCCTGTCTCTGGGGGAAACAAGACACTAGGGCTGAGAGATGGCTCAGCAGTTAAGAGCACTGGCTGCTCTTCCAAGGGACCTGGGTTCAGTTCCCAACACCTACATGGCAGCCCACAACTGTAACTCTAGTTCCGTGAGATCTGATGCCCTCACACAGACAGACAGACAGACAGACATTCAGGCAATGCACATAAAATAAAATTTAAATAAGTAAATATCATTAAGCAGAAAAACTCTGGACACCTCCCCATCTCATGCACTACATTGATGATGTCATGCTAACAGGCTCCAGAGGCCTCGGCTGATACACAGCACGCCAGGCTTATGCCGTACATGAGCCCCTGAAAAACTCAAAGTCCAGTAAAGGTTCCGGAGTTTGGACATGGAGAACGCCAGACAGCAGACTGCAGACTGTGGACTTTGCAGCCCCTATCACCAAGAAAGACAAAGAAAACACCTGCTCTACCCAGTTGCCGAGGAATGGAAAACACGGAGCCCTTTGATGCAGGAATCTGCAGCTGGCCCAGCCCATGGCACAGCAGCCAGTAGGCCTCATGGACCCTCCGTTCGACAAAGGGCTCCTGGTTGCCTCCCGCGAAACCTCAATGTCCAACCACAAGGCATCAAATGCGAGTGACACCATCTAAAGGCTCAGATCCGGGCGGAGACTCCCGTGGCCCCTCAGCTCCCGTTTCACAGTCCACCTTCAGGCTCGGAAAGGAAGATGGCCATGCGTACGAGCTCTATTGATTCCTGGCTACCGGCTAATATTTTAACCAGATGTTTGAGGACTTGGGGAGATTGGGGGAAACAGGGGCATGGACTAGAGTCTCAAAAATAGGCCAAAAATATAAGACTCTTCTTATGTATTGTGACCTTTCACCACGCGGAGTGGGGAGTCTTTCTGGGAGACAGAGAATTTAATAACCTGTGCTCCTTTTCTCAGCCACCTCAGGTTTTGCTCCCAGGATATGAACACAGTAGTCATGGTAACAAACACAGAGACTATTACGTGTAAGAGGTGCAGCGATTCATCCTCTCTGACAGAGATACTCTGGACACAGACGAAGTCCAGTATGCCCTTAGACGGTGAAAAACGCATTGCCGTCACCGCAGCTCAGACAGCACTGCTTCTGGACAGCCTCACAGAAAATCCAGACAGACAGGCATGCAGATGCTCACCTTGATTAGAGTCCGGTGAGTCACGGGGTCAGACTTCTAACCTACAGAGCTGAGCCGTGGAAATACGTTTCGCTTTAAGGTTGAGATGACTTTGTCACAGTGGTAGCAGGAAGTGAAGGCAAACTCAGCCCCAGTGTACGCAAATAATGTCCCTGTGGCTAAGGGGACAGAGGTGCACTCAAGACCGAGAACTATGTGTGAGGTAATAGTGAGCTGTGCAGCAGACAAGACTAAAGTAGGGCCGGGTGGGACCACAGCTCAGCACGACGCCCGGCGTAGTATAAACCTGGGCTGGTGGTACCACATCTGCCATATGGAGCACCCAGGAGATGGAGGCAGGCCGTCCTTTGCCTCCATGGTTAGTTTGAGGCCAGCCTGGGCTACAGGAGATTTTATTTAACCCAACAAGCAAACAAAAACCATTAACTGGGCATGATGATGAGCACTTGTAGTTCTAGTACCAAGGAGGCAAAGACGGGAAGAGGACTGGCTGATCCAGCCTGGTCTACAGAGTGAGTTCCAGGCCAGCCTGGTCTACAGAGTGAGTTCCAGGCCGGCCTGGTCTACAGAGTGAGTTCCAGGCCAGCCTGGTCTACAGAGTGAGAGTTCCAGGCTAGCCAGGGCTAGCCAGCAAAACCCCATCTCAAAAAAAAAAGGCACAAAACTAAAATTTCATGAAATGAAACAACAACTATCTCTGGAGAAGGTAGCATAGGACAAGGCTTATTAAACTTCCATTCATAGCCAGTGGCGGTGGTGCACGCCTTTAATCCCAGCACTCAGGAGGCAGAGGCAGGAGGAACTCTGAGTTACAGGCCAGCCTGGTCTACGAAGTGAGTTCCAGGGATATACAGAGAAACCTTGTCTCAAAAAAAACCAAAAAACAAAAAAAACCCCAAAAGTTAATTATTAATTAACTCCCATTCATGACTGTATTTGCCCAAGAAAAATTTATACAACCAGGTACATAGGTAAATAATGCTAACATTTTCTTTCTTTCTTTCTTTCTTTCTTTTTTTTTTTTTTTTTTTTTTTTGGTTTTTCGAGACAAGGTTTCTCTGTGTGTCCTTGACTGTCCTGGACTCACTTTGTAGACCAGGCTGGCCTCAAACTCACAGTGATCCACCTGCCTCTGCCTCCCAAGCACTGGGATTAAAGACGTGCAGCACCACCACTTGACAATTATAACATTTTCTAATAATAAATCATAAATTTATTTTAAAACAATTCTTTCAATATACATATTAAAAACAAAAGTGAACTGGGCGTGGTGGCACATGCCTTTAATCCCAGCACTCAGGAGACAGAGGCAGGTGGATCGCTGTAAGTACAAGGCCAGCCTGGTCTACAAATCGAGTCCAGAACAGCCAAAGCTACACAGAGAGACCCTGTCTTGAAAAACCAAAAAATAAAAATAAAAACAAAAGTGAATTTTCATAGTAATTTGATAAACATACTTGCTTATTTCACTTTTATTTCTTGGCTTTTGAGACAAGGTTTCCCGTAGCCGGCCTTGAACTGCTGAGCCTCCTACTCCTGCTTCACACAGACAGGACATCACAGATCACAGGTGCGCACCACCACATCTGGAGATCACACATCGCAGGTGTGCACCACCACATCTGGAGATCACACATCGCAGGTGTGCACCACCACATCTGGAGATCACACATCGCAGGTGTGCCCCACCACATCTGGAGATCACACATCGCAGGTGTGCACCACCACATCTGGAGATCACACATCGCAGGTGTGCCCACCACATCTGGAGATCACACATCGCAGGTGTGCACCACCACATCTGGAGATCACACATCGCAGGTGTGCCCCACCACATCTGGAGATCACACATCGCAGGTGTGCCCCACCACATCTGGAGATCACACATCACAGGTGTGCACCACCACATCTGGAGATCACACATCGCAGGTGTGCCCCACCACATCTGGAGATCACACATCGCAGGTGTGCCCCACCACATCTGGAGATCACACATCGCAGGTGTGCACCACCACATCTGGAGATCACACATCGCAGGTGTGCCCCACCACATCTGGAGATCACACATCACAGGTGTGCCCCACCACATCTGGAGATCACACATCGCAGGTGTGTACCACCACATCTGGCCCTCTGTGAACATAACAAATAAATCTCAGTCTAAGGCTTAGCAGGGCAAGAAACAGAACATTTCAATGGTTTCCAGAGCTGATCAATATTGTGTCTCTCTAGTTGTCCATGCCGAAGACATCTCACTCAAACACATAACATAGTCATGGACACTTTGTGTCACTTCACAAGTCGTGAAATTTTTGTTTTAATCTTAAAATCAAAATTCATTTAACAATTTAAAAAAACACAATAAAGCTCAAGTCAGCAACTCAAATAGCAATTAAAACTTCTCTTTTAAGGCCGGGCGTGGTGGCACACGCCTTTAATCCCAGCACTCGGGAGGCAGAGGCAAGGGGATCGCTGTGAGTTCGAGGCCAGCCTGGTCTACAAAGTGAGTCCAGGACAGCCAAGGCTACACAGAGAAACCCTGTCTCGAAAAACCAAAAAAAAAACAAAAAACAAAACAAAAAAAAACTTCTCTTTTAGGTTTATTTATTTTCGTGTATGGTTTGCCTGGGCATCTGTGTGCACTGTGTGCGTGCCTATTGCCTGTGGCAGTCAGAAGAGGGCGTTAGATCCCCTGGAACTAGAGTTACAGCCGGTTGTGAGCGGCCATGTGGGTGCTAGGAATTGAACCCAGGTTCTGTGGAGGGGCAGTCAGTGCTCTTAACCACTGACCCATCTCTCCAGCCTCAAACATTGCATTCTCAAAAGAAAAAAAAAAATCTGATTTGTTTTTAACCACTTAGCCATCTCTCCAGCCCCTCAAATGCAATTTCAAAATTCATATATTCTGTCCAGTCTCAAACCTGAGACAACCGCTGAGCTGCCTATTAACATATCAAAGCTGGTGGTGAGCTGGGCGGTGCAGGCCTTTAAACCCTAGTGCTTGGAAGGCAGAGGCAGGCAGATAGCAGTGAGTTCGAGGCCAGCCTGGGCTGTTACACAGAGAAACCCTGTCTTGAAAAACCAAAAAAGAGGGAGGAGGAGGAGAAGGAAGAGGAGGAGGAAGAGGAGGAGGAAGCAGCTCAGCTGGTGGTGTCTGCCAGCCTCTCTCACGGCCAGCACCTCTTACTGAGACATCCTGGCCGGCATACCCCCGTTTTCTCCCCCACATCCACAATAGCCTTCTTCTCAAGCATTACCCAGGAGCACCGTGTCCCACTCATCTGGTGCCTAAACCACGGGAGCGGCACAAACGACCTCCTTCCTCGGGACTCGGCAGCTCTGAACCAAGGTGCCGCTCTCACTCTCCTACGGACCATTTGTTTCTGCTGCCCTCTGCCTCCCACCAAATTTGGCTTCAGGTTCCAAGGTCTGCATCTTCAGCCGCCTCCTAATTACTCACCCCCCCCTCCACCCCCGGCCCCCTCTCTCTCCTCTGTAACTGTTTCTCTGGCTCCTGCAGGCTGCTATGCCTCCTGGGCACAGTCTGGCCTGCTACACCGGTCTGGAAGGTCTGGGTATCTTCCTACCGACTGCCCACGTGGGCACATCTTTCTCCCGAAAGCCTCTCAGCTTCCTCCCGCAATACACTGGGACCCTGCCCCCGCCCCCCCCGCCCAGGAGCTGCAGACCACCTGTCTCCTTGCTTCCTCCCTGTACTTGTTTTTCTCTTCACCAACACAACACAACACAAAAGTTGAGCTAATTTGATCCACGGTGAGGAGGGTTAGGTTTCAGCGATGCTAGAAAACTGTTTCCCACCGTTAAACCTAACGTTTCAATCAAAGCAAACAACTTTGCACGCACAGTGGAAACTCCAACATTCAGTTGCCTCGAATTTAAGAAGAGGGGGGCTTTTTTTCTCTTATTTAACTTTTTGTTTGCATTTTATTTTACTTTATATGCCTGCCGTGGTGAGAACGAAGAGCAGAGGGCAGCTTGTAGGATTCGGTTCTCTACAAATGTGGTTGGGGGGCGGGGAGCGAGAGTGGGGGGAGACCAAACCCCTCGGCCGGTCTCTCCGGTTCAGGTGTTTCTGGAGTTCGTTGCTAGTGTGTGGTGTGATGTCTTGCTTAGTTCAAAGAACACATGATGTGAGTGTAGAGCCAAGACGGCAAAGGAATCAGAGACCGCAGCACACCAGTGCTGTCAGAAACTGGGTTCCAGTAGTCACGTGACTCTTTGTGGGTTTATCACATGGCTGATGTTTGAGTTAGTAAGCAAGTTTGTTGAGACAGAATATCACTCTGTGGTCCAGGCTAACCTGTAGCTCCCCTAGATAGCTGAGCTCCCTACCTCTTCCTGCTCAAGTGCCAAGGCGGCAAGCACCAGCCACACTCATCACGTTGATTTTCAGTTTGTTTGGTTTATTCAAGGTTCTGTTTTTGCATTTGCTTGGTTGGTTGCTGTTGTACATTCAGAAACTGTTTACTATTACTAGTTTTCTGTGACTCCCATGCTCAGTGATATGACCCATATGGGGTTTAAGAAGCCAGAATACAGAAAAGTGTGACCATGGTATCCTGTATAGAACTCACGAGAGTCATGGAGTTTTTTGTTTTGTTTCGTTTTCTGTTTGTTTGTTTTTGGTTTTAGTTTTTGGTTTTTTAGACAGGGTTTCTCTGTGTAGCCTTGGCTATCCTAGACTCACTTTGATAGGCCAGGCTGGCCTTGAACTCACAGAGATCCTCCTGCCTCTGCCTCCCTGAGTGCTGGGATTAAAGGCGTGCGCCACCATGCTCAGGTGAGAGTCATGTTTTTATTCTTAGAATAATAACGCTCCCAAAGCCCTCGATACGGAGATGGGAGTGGGTTAGGCTGCCTCTACACTGGTGGGATTTCCCTAAAGAATAAGGAAAGTTCCTGGGAATTAAAAAAATGATAAAAGAAGGAATCTCGTAAGATTAGGAAGAAGAAGCACCACAAAGACTAAAAGAATGAGTGCATAGATCTTTTTCTCATGTTGACGTCCCTAAGTTATGTTTCATGTTTGAAGCAAAAATTACAACTTATCTGATATGTTTTTAAATACATATGAAAAAATAAGATGACTGGGGCTGGCGATGTACCCCCGTTGGGAGAGTCCTCGCTTAGCTCTGGATTTCATCCACAGCTCCACGTGAAGCAAGGCGTGGTGGGCGATGGCCGCGTATCCAGCACTCATGAAGCAGAGGCAAGAGATCAGAAGAAGGGCTGGAGAGGTGGCTCAGAGGTTAAGAGCATCGTCTGCTCTCCCAAAGGTCCTGAGTTCAATTCCCAGCAACCACATGGTGGCTCACAACCATGTGTAATGAGATCCAGTGCCTTCATGTGGTGGCCAGGCACATACGCCAGCAGAATACTGTATACATAATAAATAAATCTTAAAAAAAAAAAAAAAAAAAAAGATCAGAAGAAGTTCAAGGTCGTCCTCAGTTAGAGTGAGGAGTTCAAAGCCAGCCTGGATGTAGAAGACCCTGTCTCCAAACAAACAACAACAAAAGCAGTCCCACAGACTCAAAAATACATGCATGACCTAGTTACAGGCTGTCTTTTAAAAAAAGATTCACTTTTTAAATAGTGCTAGGTCGTTGCGGCGATGTACGCCTTTAATCCTGGCACTTGCAAGAGCTAAGGCAACTGCCAAGTTCAGGAGCTACCTGTGCTACACAGCAAGTCCTTGCCTTAAGCAGACAAAAGTAAATAATAAATAACTAAAATGAAAACAGAAGAATAGAGGGGGAAATTCAATAAAACAAAACAAAGCCCTGGGTGTTTTTGTCGTTGTTTTCCATGCTGCGTACTGAACTCGGGGCTACGGGATTGCAGAGCAAGCATTCTACCAGAGATCTGCACCCTGGGCCTTAAGAATTCTTTAGAACTACTTATTTTGAAAAGACCAATAAAATTAAAAACGAGACTGGCAAATTTAAAAAGAGAGGAGACAAGCTATCAAAATCAGCAAATAAAATGGGATTTTGCTCTTGTTCTTCTGAGACTCAGACAATCAGAGTCTATCCCTGGAAGCCCGACTGAGAGCCAGAGTCCAGAGTCGATACAAAAGCAAGGGAATTTATTGAGCTGACGCATCAGGGAGCATCATACTCCAGGGAGATGGAAAGACCCCGTTCTGTAATGGCAGCGGGTTTAAATGCCCTTACAGAGTACAAACATGATTGGTTAGTTGACCTTTAAAATGATTGGCTAAGTAATGGTGCAGACAGGGAAAAAGGCGTGGGCAGGAGAAAAGAAGGAAGCTAGCATCCAAGTATCCGGGGATTATCCCAATTGGGAGGGGTAAGTACATTCCTGAGGTAGTGGAAATTTTTAAACACAAGGTGGCCTCCTGCTACACACAACGATCTGATACTGCTGTCCCCGGTTCAAGATGGACTCCTCATTACTAGACTCTTCAAGACAAGGCCTCATGTTGCCCAAGCTAGCCCATAACTCACCATGCAGCCTTAACTCACCAAGCTAGCCCATAACTCACCATGCAGCCTTAAATCCATCGCACTGACCTTAATCTCCTGACGCTCCTGCCTCAGTCTCCCAGAGTGCCGGATGGTTAGTACACACCTGCCATGCACATGGCCTAAACAGTTTTGTTTGTTTGTTTGTTTGTTTGTTTGAGTTATAGCCATGATTACTCTAAATCTTGGACGCATAAATGAGCTAGGAGGATAGGTGGAATAGTCCGGAAAGGCGGAAAAAAATCATCGGAGCTGGGAAGTCCTGACACACGTACAGTGATTCAAACTGTAAGTCACACCTGCAGCTGGGAAGTCCTGACACACGTACAATCCTGACACACATACAGTGATTCGAACTGTAAGTCACACCTGCAGCTGGGAAGTCCTGACACATGTACAGTCCTGACACACGTACAGTGATTCGAACTGTAAGTCACACCTGCAGCTGGGAAGTCCTGACACACGTACAGTGATTCGAACTGTAAGTCACACCTGCAGCTGGGAAGTCCTTACACCTGTACAGTCCTGACACACGTACAGTGATTCAAACTGTAAGTCACACCGGCAGAGGAGTGATAGAGGACAGACACCCCCGAGGAACCCAGCAAACACACTCACACTAAGATGCCCTGGTCTTACTTTTGTTTGGAGAGGAAGTCTCAGCACGTTGTCCATCCCCCAACCCCTGCCAGTGCCGGGTTACACAGTGGCCTTTGCTCAGGTGGTTTTGACAAAGGTGTAAATGCAATTCAGGGGAATTTAGCACCATTTGTGCTAAAGAGGCTGGAGGTATGCAGGCCAAGAACAATGGGCCTGACCCTCCCCACAGCCGTGCACAAACACTCACTCAGAATGGATCACAAATTCAAGTAAAAAAAAAAAAAAAACTGTAAAGCTATAGAACTTTTAGAGGAAAAACAAAGTACAAGGGGGAAAAAATCTTTGCGATGTAGGACTAGGCAGAGTTCTTAGACTTGGCATCCATAACATAACCTCACAGAAACAAAACTTGGTAAGTCGTACTCAAAATTAAGAACATTTAAAAAGCATGCGTAGCCTGGTACTCCAAGGCGGGGAGGTAAAAGAGTAGAGCAGCCAAGGCCTGCCTAGGAAACTGAGTGAGTTCAAGGCCAACCTGGACAAAAATTTTAAAAGTACACAAAATACAAAGGACGTGGCTCACTGATAGAGGGGCTGCTGAGCCTTTGTAAGGCGCTGGGTTCAGTGTAACCCAACGAGGCTGCGGGGCGGCGGGGGAGGGGGGGGGGGGGGGGGGGAGGGCAGGCAGGAACAGAGAGGCAGAGAGACCGCAGACAGGGGAATGAGCATGCTACAGGCTGGGAGAGAGGTCTGCGAGCCTTCCCGCGATGCCAAGTATCTAAAACACATGAAGGACTCCAAAACTCAGCGGCAAAACCATCCAACTAGAAAGTGGAGGAAGGGCCACTGGAGAGATGGCTCATCAGTTAAGAGTTCTTGCAGCTCCTGGTACCCACAGAGCAGCTCATGGCCATCTGTAATTCCAGTTTCCAGGGAATCCAATGTCTTCTTCTGGCTTCTGAAAATGCTGTACACACAGGCTGCACAGGCATACACACGGGCAAAACACACATACATATAAAATGTAAAAAAAAAAATTTTTTTTTTTTCGAGACAGGGTTTCTCTGTGTAGCCTTGGCTGTCCTAGACTTGCTTTGTAGACCAGGCTGGGCTCGAACTCACAGTGATCTACCTGCCTCTGCCTTCCGAGTGCTGGGATTAAAGGTGTACACCACCACTGCCCCAGCTTAAAATTTTTTTAAGTAAAGAAAACATCAAATTCTGGAGAAAATGTGGAAAAGCTGGATCGTGTGTGTGTGTGTGTGTGTGTGTGTGTGTGTGTGTGTGTGTGTGTATGTGTGTGTGTATGTGTGTGTATGTGTGTGTGTATGTGTGTGTATGTGTGTGTGTGTATGTGTGTGTGTGCGTGTGTGTGTGTATCACAGGGCAGAATGTGAAATGGTGCTGCCACTATGGAAAATACTTTGGCAGTTCCTTTAAAACCAAATATACACACACACACACAAACAAAACACCCAAATATACAACACAATAATTGTGCTTCTGGGCATTTTCCTAGAAAATTAAAACTTACACCACACACACACAAACCCTACAAGAATAACAGCTTTATTCTAAGTAAAAACTGGAGCTAATCCAGATGTCTTTCAATGGGTGAATGGTTAAGCAAACTGGGTTGTTTCATCCATCCTGTGGGATACCTAACAGTGAGAAGAAATGAGCTATTGATATGTGGGAGAGCCTGGGTAAATCTCCAGAGAACCAGCTGATTGAAAGCAGCCAATTCCCAAAGTCTGCATGCTATGTAACTCCACTTGGGTGACATTCTTGAAAGGGAAACTGCCTGGCGAGCGCCAGGGTCAGAGAGAGATGCGTGCCTTCTACAGGGCAACAGAACTGGGGTCCTTGTGGTACTGGGAATATTGGAGTCTTTTTGTTTTGTTTTGTTTTTGAGACAGATCTTACTGTGTAGCCTTGGAACCTTCTCTGCAGACCAGGCTGGCCTCGAACACACAGGGATCCGCCGGCCTCTGCCTCCCGAGTGCTGGGATGAGAGGCGTGCACCACCGCACCTGGCCTAAATGTTGAGATCCCGATCCATGTCAATACGCTGTGACATTGTGCTGTCGTTTCCCCAGGTGTTACCATTAGGTCCAGGGATGGCGACAGGGGCGTTAGGAGTTCAAGGCCAGATTGAGACTACAGAGCGAGTTCAGGCCCACGATGGAGAAACTGGGTAAAAGGTGCAGAGATCTTTCTGCTTCCTCTTAGAACTGCATATTGCTCCTTACAATGCCATCAAAATAAAATTTTAATTTTGAAAGTACATAAATAGGACTGGAGAGGTGGCAAGGGCGCCCACTGCTCTTCTAAAGGACCAGACCCAGCGCCCAGCACCCAGCCCGAGCACCCAGCACCCACCTTGAGTGGCTCACAGCTGCCTGTATCCAGTGCCAGAGGCTCCCAGGACCTATGTTGGCCTCCATGGGCACACACACACACACACACACACACACATATACACATAAATTGTAAAAAATAATAATAATAATAATAAAAATAAGTAAAGCAAGATGGCTCAGCAAATAAAGGTGATTGCTTCCAAGACTGATAACCTAAGTTCCATTCAGGGGCTCACGTAGTGGAAGGGCTCCGAACTGATGCAAGTTATCACTAATATATATATATATATTTTGTGTGTGGGGGGGGGGTTCGAGACAAGGTTTCTCTGTGTAGCCTTGGCTGTCCTGGACTCACTTTGTAGATCCGGCTGGCCGCCTCAAACTCACAGCAATTCACCTGCCTCTGCCTCCCCAGTGCTGGCATTAAAAGCATGTGCCACCTCTGCCCAGCTATAATTTAAATTTTTAATAAAAAAGTAAAATTTTAAAAATGAAAATGAGCCAGGCATGTTGGCCCCTGGCCTTTACTGTGAGCCCTCGGGATGCAGAGACAGGTGGATCCCTGTGAGTTCCAGGCCAGCCTGGTCTACAAAGTAAGTCCAGGACATCCAGGTTAGGGCTGTTACATAGAGAAACTCTGTCCTGAAAAACAAAACGGAACAAACGAAAGAAAGAACATTTTGTACTCATGCCATACCCCCAGCTTCTGAGGCTCGAACTCACTGTACCAAACTAAAAGAGAATTTGTTTTTGAGGCAGGATATCTTGTTGCCTGGGCTAGCCTTGAACTGACTGTGCAGCCAAGGAGGACACAGAACATGTCCTGGTTCCGCATGCTGGGGGTCGGAGGTGGGATTTTCCAGTCGTGTGTCACAGGATCAATATTCTTCTTTTTAAATAACCCTTACATGAGTATCCACTTCAAACATTTTGTTCTTCCTTTTGGGAATTATGATGGAAAAGAGCTCCCACAATGTTTTCTTGAGAGACTGGGGTGGGGTCGTTGGAGTGCAAGGACGTTCCTGTTCCCTGGAGACCGCACCACCGGGGACCCCGGGGGGGGGTGGAGGGGGCAAGCGAGCGGGCACCACCTGCTGACACTGGGTTGCTAAGGAACTGGGGCGCAGCGAGGAAAAAGGAGGCCACGGGCAGGGACGCGGCTTCCCAAGCCGTTTGCTCGGGCAGTGGGTCAGGACGCGGGTGGCACAGAGCCCGGACTGCGCTGCGCCCTGAGCGGGCGTCTCGCTCCAGTGGAGTCAAGCTCCACTCCTGCTTTAATCTTGGCAGTGGCTCTCGGGAAGGCTCCCATCTGGACTCAGGCAGCTTTCTCTTCCAGGTCCTCCTGCGTCCTCCACCCGGTCACGCCCTGTGCAGGGGTTGCTGAGACAAGCTGGCGGGGCGCAGCCAGGCGTGCTCTGAGGGAAATAGGAGAACAGAGGGGATCATCGGGAACCAGATGTGGCGGGGCTAGCGTTCCTAGGCGCAGCCACCCAGCCCTCTGTTGTCCTAAAATAGGACTAGGGAGAGTTCGTTCCTCTTGGGTCTGTGCAGAGGATTAAATGCATTCATATATATACATATATATGCGAATATATATTTTTAAAATATATATGGCCCAAAATATTTTATATCAAAAGTCTGTCGTACTCCCTAAATTCAACATTCCATTTTTCAAGTTCAGCGACTGCCTTTTCCCTTCATCTGGGGAAGTTTTTTGCGAGTGCACTAGTCACCAACAACCAGTGGTACACAGAGCGCAGGGCAAACCCAGCCGGTCTCTCAGGGAGGGAAGGACAGGGAAGGCCCCAGAATGACAGAGGCTGGGTCGCTGTACTCCAAATCCTAGTTCCAGGCCTCGCACAGCTTCTGCTACCTTGAGTCAGCCTCCGTCGGGCAGGAACTGCGTCTTCATGAGTGAAGTAAGGCTGGCTCCGTGGTACAGCGCTTTCCTAGCACGCTCGCTCGCTCTGCGCTGTGTCTAACCCCAGCAGAGGCAAAGGGGCTAAAGACGTTTCTCTTCTGCTTGTGAGAAGACCCGGGCTGGCCTACCGCAGCTGTTTTACGGGGCGTTTGTGAGGGCCACCTGCAACAAGGTGTGTTGAAACCGGCCGTTCTGCACGCTCTGCAATCCCGAGGGTTTGGTTTGCAATGGCCCTCAGATGTGGTTCCATCTAGCGCGGTATCTGGAGTATGGTAAAGTTGCTGATAATATGTCCCAAATTAAGGCATGAATGGTTCGAGCTTGGCCTCTCCAAGTGTATATCCCCTTTGTGGCCTGCCTGATATCGGTCCTCAGCGTGGAATCCACCTCGGTGCAGGCCCTGTCGGACGCTACAGATACGGCTCCTGCCTGGCGGAAGTCCACCCAGGCTCCTACTAGGGCCAAAGCACAGTTCTCTCAAGCACAGTTCTCTCTCATATTAGATTTCCTTTTTTTTTTTTTTTTAAGGATTTCAGGCACATCGAAGGATTTAGCTCCACTCCTGGCTTGGATCCCACCTGTGTGGGGACAAGTTCTTTGCAGGCCTGAGTGAGTCAGAGAGCAGCTCTGAGCAGAGGGACTAGAATTGCAGGTCTGGGGGGGGGGGGGGGCGGCGGCGACAGTTCCTACTGAAGGCCTGGTCAGGGGCGCTGAGGGAGCTGGTGCTGCAGGAGGAAGGGCCTTAGGACAAAGCACGAGCCTAGCTCAGAGCTCATCGCTCCAGTGTTCTAGGCCTGATTCACACGGGGCTGCCGGGCCAGCAGACACCAGGGTCAGGGCCTCCCAGGGTTGACAGCCTTCCCGCCACAGCCCACTCTCTGACTATCTGGAGGTCTCCTAGGCCCGTTCCCACACACACATCTGTAGCTGAGGCCTGCTCTCTCTCTTCCCTGCTGGGAGTAATGATCTGCACTCAAGACCACACTAAAGGGCTGGGGAGCTCAGGTGTGTAAGAGGCGAAAAGCAGAGATGGATAGAGTCACCGTACAGCCCCCAAGGTACAGCCGGAGTTCCCCCTCCCACTTCTTTTCCAGAGACCTACATTATTCTGACCCACCCAGGAAGGGTCACTTATATGATGTAAAACAATGTTTGGGGTTTTTTCCCCCTTTATTTTATTTGTTTATTTTATTTAGCAGAATTCTTTCAAACTGATGAACATACCAGAAAAGTTGGCTATATAAATATGTTTTTCTGGGCCAGCAGGATGACTTAAGCAGGCAAAAGGGGACCTGCCAGAATACATTCTCCAGAGCCTGGGAGAAAGCTCAGGTGGTGACGCTCTGATCCCAGAACCTATGTGAAAAGCCATGGTAGCACCCACTCGCAATCCCAGCACAGTGGACAGAGACAAGAAAGTCTCTAGGGCTACGTGGCCAGCAGGCCTAGTCGCTCAGCCACCTCTGGACTCTGTCTCAAAAAACAACAAACAAACAAACCCAACCCCCTAACCCCCAAAAAACCCAAAACCACAAATGGATGGGGCTAGAAGGATAGCCCAGTGGGTAGAGCACTCCTTGCTCCTGCAGAGGACCAGGGTTTCAGGCCCAGCACTCACATGGTAACTCACAACCTTCCATAACTCCAGCTCCAGGGATCTAACCTCCATCTGGTATGCAGACATACAAGCAGGTAAAACACCCAAACATACCAAATAAAACAAGTCTTTAAAAAAGGGAGGGGTCAACCAGGCAGTGGCAGTGGCGCAAGCCTTTAATCCCGGCACTCAGAGGCAGAGGCAGGTGGATCTCTGAGTTCAAGGCCGGCCGGGTCTACAGGGAGAGGTCCAGGACAGCCAGGGCTACACAGAGAAACCCTGTCTCAAAAAAGAGGAGTGGGGCTCCTAGGGAACAAAACTTGAGATTGACCTCTAGTCTCTACTGGATACAGCAGCATGTGCCTGTAATCCCAACACTTGAGAAGGCTTGGGGGCCAAAAGCAGGCGGATCGCTGTGAGTTCGAGGCCAGCCTGGTCTACAAAGTGAGTCCAGGACAGCCAAGGCTACACAGAGAGACCCTGTCTCAAAAAAACAAAAGAAAGGGGGGGGGGGACTGGAGAGATGACTCAGGTTAAGAGCACTGCCTGCTCTTCCAAAGGTCCTGAGTTCAATTCCCAGCAACCACATGGTGGCTCACAGCCATCTGTAATGAGATCTACTGCCTCCTTGTGGCACATGCAGGCAGAATACTGTATAAATAAATAAATCTTCTTAAAAAATAAAAATAAAAAATGCACACCAGTAGCGAGGCACGAATGGTCACTACGTTCAGTGTGGCTCAGGCTGTGAGCACCTGTGAGCAGAGATGGGCTTGCTCGGTATCATATCCTAGACTTTGCATCGTTCCAAACTGTGTTAAGTCACCAATAAACAGTAGGTTTCGACTTGTTTAGTTTTGGGTGGTTTGGGTTTTCTGTTTGTTTGTTTGTGGTTTGACGTTTGGAGGACTGTCTCTCTGTGTAGATCAGGTGAGCCTTGAACTTAGGATGGTTTCCCTGGCCCGGGTGCTCCTCCGTCGCTAGGATTGCAAGCAAGCATCTCATTACACACCTTCCCCTATATGATTTCATTTTGAAATAAAAAGAAGAAAAATATCTGTGAGAGGCAACCCTGCCCTCCAGTGTGTGCTGGGTTCTGTGACAAGAGTATTCCCACCGTGGCCAGCGTCAAGCTGTCAGTGCTTTAATGTTTGCAAGTGAAATTTCCGGACTTGACGATCCTCTGCCAACTTCGCCTATGTGAATGAATACATTGAATAATGAAGCAAATCACCCATTAAGACGGGGGTGGAGGGGTCAGCAGAAAAGAGGCAGAACAAAAGCAGAGGCTTTGTTTAAGATGTGCACCTCAATCAGGCATGGTGGTGACCGCCTGCAAAGCCAGCACACAGGAAGGCAGAGGTCAGCCGGGTACATACAGCAAGTTCCAGGCCAGCCAAGGCTCTACAGTAAGACCCGTGCCACATGCCCAAAACAAGAGGAAAAAAAAAGAAAAGAAAAGAAAAGAAACAAGATTTCAGCACCAATGGGTATCTTTCTAAATCCGGGTTCTTGTTTGTCTTTTAAGTTTGGAAGGAAGACTGTTTTACTACTTTCTTTTCTTTTCTTTTCCTAGCTGGCTGTGGCAGTGAATGCCTTTAATCCCAGCACTAAGGGGACAAAGGCAACCCAATCTCTCAACTGGAGCTCAAACTGATCTATGTCACAAGGTACAGGACAGCCCAGGATAAAGCCAGGCACAGCTTGCAGGGATTGGTTATTTTTCTTTGTTTCTTTCTTTTTTTTTTTTTTCTTCTTCCTTTATTCATTTCTTTCTTTCATTTCTTCTTCTTCTTCTTCTTCTTCTTCTTCTTCTTCTTCTTCTTCTTCTTCTCTCTCTCTCTCTCTTTGTTGTTTGTTTGTTTGTTTTGTTTCAGACAGGGTTTCTCTTGTACTCCTGGCTGTCCTGGACTCACTTTGTAAAGCAGTCTGGCCTTAAAGTCCTGCGCCACCACTCCCAGCCTTTCTTTCTTTCTTTTCTCTCTTTCTTTTCTTTTCTTTTCTTTCTTTCTTTCCTTTCTTCCTTCCTTCTGTCTGTCTGTCTGCCTTTCTGTCTTTCTTTTTTGAGACAGGGTTTCTCTGTGTAGCCTTGGCTGTGTGGAATTTGCTCTGTAGACCAGGCTGGCCTCTAACTCACAGAGATCCGCCTGCCTCCACCTCCCAAGTGCTGGGATCAAAGGTGTGCACCACCACGCCCCACTTGGCTTTTTCTCTTCCATCATGCAGGTTCCAGGAACTGAGCTGGGGTTGTCAAGCCTGGCAGCAGGTGCCTTTACCATTGGAATCATTTCTTCTACCTTTGATTTATCTTATTTTCTGCACGGGGGTGTTTTGCCTGCATGTATGCTTTGCACCATGTGCATTAAGTACCCCTGCAAGGCAGAAGAGGACAATGGATCACCTGGGACCCTGGCAGCAGAGAGTTAAGAGCTGCCGCCTGAGTGGTAGGAATTAAACCCGGGTCCTCCGAAAGAACAGCCAGTAGTCTTAACTACTGAGCCATCTCTGCAGCCCTTTGTTTTGGTTTTAGTTATGGTTTTGTTTGTTTGTTTGTTTTTGTTGGTGGTGGTAAGTTTGTTGTTGTTGTTGTTGCTTTGTTTGTTTTGTTTTTGATACGGGGTTTCTCCGTGTTGCCCTACGTGTCCTAGAACTCACTCTATAGACCAACCAGGCTGGTCTCTAACTCAGAGATCCGCTGGCCCTGCCTCTGGAGTGCTGGGATGGAAGGTGTGCACACCACTCTGCAGGCTTGCCCTTTGTTTTCTGAGATGGAGTCTCCCTATATAGAGCTGGCTCTGCCTTCTGAGTGGAAAGACTGCAAATGTGCTACAGGTGCGCAGTTTCTCCTTTCCTTCGTGGTTCCTCTTTGACCCAGCAAGCAGCACCTAGCGGGAGAATGGTTGGATTTCCTCAAGTGGTCACACCCTCCTTCTGTCTACCCCAGCTTGCGGACACCCCAAAGCCTGATAGCAGGTCTCAGCCTCTGTCATTGCAACTAGAGGAAAGACCCATATATTATGAAAGCTCCCGAACGAGTGTTAAGGCCTACAGAGGTTCGCTGGGCATTGTGCCTATAACCCAAGCACTCGGAAGACAGAGTGGTTTCCTAGCCTGGCTGTCACTTGGTGGTCCTCAGTCATCCAAACAGCCCTTGTAAAGGGCAAGTTGCTACTACAACTATAAGTTTTGCAGCCTTTTATTGGCTCAGAACAAATATTTATAGGGCCCCTCCCAGCACCACTTAACGTCTCCTCTTTGCCCCTCCCCAGTCACTCCCATGTTCTCTACATGTTCAAGGAAGGAAAAGTAGGTGCCCAGCAGAGGGCCGGCTTAGCCCCAAGGCCAACCCCTCCCTCCCTCAAAACAAAGGTTACAGGCTTAACTCTCAGCCAAGAGATAGCCCATCAGCGGAGACTGCTGCTGCGGGCAGGTGGTCAGGGGAAGGTGGCGATCCTGGCTTGATGTAGAGTGGGTAGGACCCGAGGGACATGTGCAGGATGGAGGCGTACATTCCAGATGAGAAGAAAGGGAACAAAATTCTCGATATGTAGCCGCCTGTCTGGCACATCGTAGGTTCTCGATAAATACAGGTTCAGTGGCTTCCCTGTGCTGCGCGCTAGGGTCCCAGAAACCAAATCCTTGCTCTTGGCTGCAGCAGAGATCGTGAGCAGTCAAGTGCCAAGCCCCAGGCAGCAAGTACATCACCAGGGAGATAACCTTGAGCTGGCAGGACCAGCCGACGTGCAGTGGGGCCAGGCTGAGCCAACAGCACTAACAAAAGGGTCTTGTCCCTGTATCCGTTATCAGGGACGGCTAACCATCCAGCTGCCCAGGCCTGGGCCTGAACAAGGCACAGCATCTCCCTGAAGAACGTGGCTCTGCCCAGGTGAGCTCTCAAACCCCTGCTTCCCGTGGGGTGCTATCTTCAGCGCAGGCCCAGTCACAGGGCACCCTTGAGGGCTTTAAAGCTCGTTTTTTTGGTTGGTCAGTCCAACTCTGATCAAAATGAAACCTTCCCGATTTTTTTTTTTTTTTTTTTTTTTTTTTTGAGCCAGCTCTCACCGGCCTCGGCCTCTATTTCTGGCATTTATCACCCCACCCCAGTGAGTTCCCCTGCCATCCAAGCCCCTCCTAGGAAATTCCAAACCATGCTCAAACATCACAGTAAACTCAGGGACATAGCTCAGGATGTGTTTGCCTGGCACACAGGAGGCTCCGGGGTCCTCCGCCAGTGCAATGCATTGAGGGTGGGGTTGTGCCACAGGGACCATGAGAAGGCACTGGGGCTCCCCTTCAATGGAGTTATAGCAGTCATAACTCACACTGGATGTGGGTGCAAGGAGCCAGGCTCTGGTCCTCTGCCAGAGCAAAAAGCACTAACTACACAGCCATCTCACCAGCCCTTATCCAATATACACAAGCATTCCAAGTTCCAGAAAGCTCCTGGTAACTCACATGTAAAAGTCATGCTCTGACTATAGTTTTGTTTGTTTGTTTGTTTTTGCATCCTGTGTATTATAAAATTCATGTCTAGTCACAGAAATATTAAATGTGGCTAATTCTGTGATTCTGTGTGTCACCTTGAAACTCAATACAGTGGTTTTTCCTTATTAAATGTCATCTATGCCTCATTTCCTTCCTAAAATCAAGACAGTTCTGGCTCCTGAGTATCATCTGGGTTCTAGGGTGTCTTTAAGGGATGGTGGACTTGTAGCCTAGATCCAGGTTTAATCTGAGAGCCTAGGATCTTACGTGCCTGCTGTGCCTGGAGATGCCTTGGAGCTGACGACAGCCCCAAGAGTGACGACAGAGGAAGAGGCAAAGTAGGGGACTTAGACAGCACAGGTCAGGGAGCTGTTACACAGTTGCAGTGTCGCACACTCTCGCCGGCATGCGCCAGGCAGACGCTTACTCATCAGCTGTGGTGTTGCCTGCCCTGCTGTAGCCACACCTGGAACGCCGCACATCTCCCTGGTAGAGCTTCCTAGCTTTCGAGGGGACCCCCACACCGAGCGTCATCGGTGCAGATGAAGGAGCTACACATGGGACACATTTCGGGAACTCAACTTTCACTGTTCCTTCACCAGGGAAGCAATTCTTGACCATGCTGTGAGGCCCATGGGTGAGCTAACACTCTAAGGGTGGTGGGCAACACGAAGGGCAGTCTCAAGGAGACTCAGAGGAGAGCGCAGAGTGTGCACAGGCAAATAAAGTGGCCTGGGTAGATTAAAGCAACGTTTTAGAAGAGAGGAGATGTTAACCTGGAGGAAAACCGTTTGGGCAAAAGGAAAAGTGCTCTGGGCGCTATCAGGAGGATGAGGCCACATCAGGCTGGTTTAGACAACTACGACAAAGTGTCTCTGAATAGGGTCTGTCTGTCTGTCTGTCTGTCTCTCTCTCTCTCTCTCTCTCTCTGGTTTTTCAAGATTTCAAGACGGTTTCTCTTGTAGTCCTCTCTTTGTAGACCAGGCTGGCCTTAAACTTCCACAGATCCACGTGTGTTGGCCTCCTGAGCACCAGGATTAAAAGCATGCACCACCAGGACCAGCTTTCAATGGGATCTCTCAAGGCCTTGAATTTCTGATCCTCCTGTCCCCATCTTCAAGCGTTGGGTTTACAGCTGTAGAGCACTGGTCTATGCAGTTGGGTTTATAGCTGCACAGCACTGGTCTATGCAGTTGGGTTTACAGCTGTACAGCACTGGTCCACGGAGTGCTGGAGATTAAACCCACAGCTCTGTGTACCCTAAGCAATCTCAGCCAAGCTATGTCTCTAGCCCTTCTTCAGCCCAGGCTGGCCTGGAACTCACAGCATAGCCTAGGCTCACTTTGAACTTTTCAGTGCTGTTACCCAGCCTCCCCAGTGCTGACACGACTGATGTGTATCCTACCACGTCCACTGTAGTTTCCCTCACTGACAAAATGCAGACTTGGCCTCAGGGCCCGTCTTCCTTTGTTGGAGGCCACGTTTGCAAAACTGCCTTTTAGCACAAAATGATTCAACATAGTCACTTTATTCCCAGCAGTACAACCAAACCAAACATGGAGATGTGAAAAGAGGCAGGCCTCTGGTCGTCAGGAAGGCTTGCTTCTGTTGTTGTTGCTGCTTTTGAAAGAGGGTCCCCATATGACTACAATGGCCTCAGACTGACTGTGTAGGCGAGGGTGACTTCAAGACAGGTGTGTGTCACCCTGCCGAGCTCTCAAAAGAAGGGAAGGGGGCGGCGTACTGCCAGCACCACGACAATGCCTGTGGGTGTAGGTCAGCACTTAGCATATATGGGGTCCCAGGACTGACACATTCCACTGTACACACACGCACACATAAAATAGTAGTAGCAGAAAAGTAAATTATACACTAAACTGAACAGTTATAGTGATGCGGGCAGCAGGAAACAAGCACTGGGTGTGTTGTGGGTGAAGGTGCCTTATGTCCTGCCCTTCTCTAACTGGGAATTTCTGCCCCCGTTCTCTCTCTGTCTCTGTGTCTCTGTGTCTCTGTCTCTGTCTCTGTCTCTCTCTCTCTCTCACACACACACACACATCACACACACACACCAAACAACACACACACACACCACACACACACACCACACACACACCAAACAACACACACACACACCTCCTCTTTCTGATCCCTCACACAAGCTCTCCTCCCCTTTTCTGTAGCCAGAGCTCTATGGAGGAGGTGCAGCCTTGCTGCCTGAGAGTGCAAAACATGGCTGTGCAAAAACCAGGCAGACTCGCCCACAGGGAGAGAGCTGGGAGACTGAGAGCCAGCTCTTGTTTGTCACCAGATACAAAGGGTGGTGCCCAGCATTAGAGGCAGGTGGTCATTGGGAGGAGGAAGGGGGGAGGGTATGCTGGAGGTGACAGACAGCATGCAGATAGTGTAACAGAGGGTGGGGACAGGGGACACTGGGTGCCACGAGGGCTCACAGTGTCATCTGGCTGGGTCCAGACAAAACTTCCTCTCTAGAATTAACATGGGAGCCATTTTTGAAGGGGGCGGGACAGATGTTATAGAATAGAAATGTTGGCTATAAAATATAGAACTTCAGCCAGGTGTGGTGGTGCACATCTTTAATCCCAGCACTTGGGAGACAGAATCACTGTGAGTTTGAGGCCAGCCTGGTCTACAAAGTGAGTCAAGGACAGCCAAGGCTACACAGAGAAACCCTGTCTCAAAAAACCAAAAAAATTAAAAATAAATAAAAATAGAATTTCCTCTTCCCTCGTTTAGAAGCACGACACACACATTTGTGTAGAGCAGGTGCCTACACCAGCAAAACAGCTCTGTGGATAAAAGTGCATGGCACCCCGGGACTCACATGGTAAAATCTGAGAACTGACACTCCTGAAATCTTTCCTCACGTACACTGGGCACTTGGCCTTCCCACCCGCCCCCGCCTCCCCTCAAATGAATAAATAATGTGCTTTTTTTTTGGGGGGGGGGAGTAAACTTGTGTTTCATGAACCACACACAGGCCTAATGACCAGTCCTAGTACCACAGGGCCTGAAGATTGATGTGTTTATCCTTGAGCTGTCAGTACTTTGATGAACCAAGCTCAGAGCGGGTACCCCTCACCTCTCCAGTCCCCGTCCTGTCACCTACCCCGAGACAGAGGGGTGAATGAAAATTCCAGGAACGGGAACCCTAGTCCTACATCAATTTTATCTCCTTTCCTGAAACAGTGGCTACAGATAGCCCAGTCCTAGCGTCTAGAGAGATATATCTCTCCCAAACAGCCACAGAAAATGGCCACGAGAATACATTGTAACCATCCGGGTCTCCAAGAGCATCTGCCACCCTGGCATCCCCCGGCGTTCAGGAAGTGTAGGCCGCACTCCTGGGTGCCTCCTTCTCCTCACTTCTGGGATTCTTCCGGGTCAGAATCAGCGAGCCCATGGTGGTCTGAGTGCCAATCACAGGACAAGACAGCAAAGGGACACTATGGGGACCTCCGTGAGTGGACTGAGCCCTGGGCTTCTGTGCTTGCTCAAACCGGCCTTCGTTTGAATGTCAGCTCCTCAGCTTCTGCATGCTCTACTCCCACCTGCCCATGAGAGTCAGAACTGCCCTGTGCTCCCTACCCTAACCCTAACCCTAACCCTGAGAGGTAGGAAGGGCTTTTGGGGGGGGGGGGCGGGCAGAGGGTCTCCCAGAGTCTTCCATTCTTCCTGGTCCGCATTCCAGGTACCTCAGATCTCTGTGGGGCTGTGACAACAACCAAAAGCCCTGTGCTGATAACAGCCTCCTAGGGTTATCCCTAGCTCCCTGGGCCTTCTGCCTCCACCCCCTCCCAGCTCCGTAAACATCCTTATAGCTTCACACAGGTGAAAACAGAACCTAATCTTATCCTCACATTCCATCTCCACCACCCCCATTTTGGGATCCTTTCTTAATTCTCCCAGGCCCCTTTGAGCCCTCCGCACTCCCCAACAGTGCTGCCTAAATCCTGCCAGGACCTCTTCCCACTCCCTTTTCCACAAGCCACGCTCTCCTCCTGCCCAAGCCTCGGCTCCTCTGGCACCTCTCTGTCACACTGGCTCCACTCAGGGAGACTGATCCGTGCCCACAGCTGGCCAGTGACCGTGACCCTTGGCTTGTTATCTGGGGCACAAGGTGACCACACTGGGATAAAGAGAGGCCCCAGGAGGGAAGCAGAAACTATGGGCAGTGGTGGGTTAGGAAACTGACTACAGAGGGAACCAAAACCAAGTCACTTTACCCAGAGGGGGGCAGTCTTATCTGATGTTTACATTCCAGAGAGCCTGTGGCTTCTCATACCGGGCGGGACATTGTTCTTATCAAAGCCTGAGAGATTCAGGCATCTCCCTCAGCTTGCTCCCCTTCACCTCTGACCTCCTGTTTTGGCTGTGTGGGTAGACGGAGGGGGGACCGGAGCCCTGCCTTCATTTTCTCTTTCTTTCCCTTACTCTACTGCTGCTCCCTTGATCTCATTCCCTGAGATAACACGAGAGGGCCTGGGAGTGCCTGGGCACACACACACACACATGCACACACACATGCACACACACGCATGCACGCATGCACACCCGCATGTCCCAGAGCACTCACATACAAAATATCAGAAATAGCCACAGAGGGCAGTAACTGAGCCTCCCGTCAGTCTGCCGTTTCTCAGCAATGACATTATGGAAGTCAGGGCTGGAGAGCGCATCTAGGGTTAAGAATTTTTCCTGTTGCCAGCATCCACAGCAGATAGCTCACAACCGCCTGCAACCTCAGGGTCTAGGAAATGCAACACCTAGTCTCTGAGGGCAAGTAAAATACCCACACACGGACACAGACATACCCACAATTTAAAACTCTTTTTAAAAAGGAAGACAAGGAAACCAACGCCTCATCCATCAGGCCACCTGTCCGTCTATCCGACCATGCACAGGCCGGACACCACGCGGGGTGCTGACGGTGCTGTGACGTGTCTAGCCTCAGTATCCAGTGATATAAACTATTGACCCAGATATTAAAATGTCTCAGGACAGGAGAGACCAAGTTGTCATGAGGAATTAGGAAAGTGATGACCTTTGAGTTGGTTCTTTATGATTGAGCAGGAGGGCATCCTAGGCAGACGGGAAGACCTGGGAAGAGGTCTGGACGCCCCTTCTCGCTGTCACTTCCTGTCTTCCCACACAGCCTTCCCAGCCGCTCCTCTGCATCTCCTCCATCAGCACTCAGACTGCCTCTAAGGTCCCCCCCCATTGTCTTCCCTCTTCCCCCCCCCACCTCGAACATGCCCCCTGGACATGGTGTGCTGGCTAGTTTTATGTCAACTTGACACAGCTGGAGTTACCTAGGAGGAAACCTGAGTTGAGAGACTGCCTCCATAGGATCCAGCTCTAGGGCATTTTCTTAACTAATGATTGGTGAGGACGGCCCAGCCCCCTGTGATGGAGCCATCTCTGGGCTGGTGGTCCTGGGTTCTATAAGAGAGCAGGCTGAGCAGGCCACGGGGAGCAAGCCAGTGAGCAGTCTTCCTCAGTGGCCTCTGCAGCAGCTCCTGCCTGCCCTGCTTGAGTTACTGCCCTGACTTCCCTCAGCGATGGGCTGTTAGCTGAAATTGTTAACTGAAATAAACCCTTTCCGCCCCAACTTGTGTCTCATAGCTGAGTGCTTGTGTTATCCTGTGTAGAGGTCTGCACACAGCCTCTCTCCTGCTCACCCTATGCTGCGGCCAACTTAAGGATGGCTCAGCTGCTGTCTCTCCACAAAGGCAGAGGTCTCCACATCACTGGCCACTGGCTGCCCCTGTTTCTGGGCTTCAGCTCTGAGCAGCTGAATCCTCCTGAGAACCGTCTCCTTCCCCAGGCTCCTTTCCTCGGTGCTCCAAAGGCCGTGGAGCTCTGGTCCCCATGGTTCCTCCATCCCCACCCGGTGGACCCTCTTCTACATGACTGTAAGTATTAAGATTTATATTTATAAGATTTATATGTATATATGGTCCTAGACTCTCTTCTCTCTTGTACCATGTCTGTGTGTGTTTAAACATGTGTGTGTGTGAGTATGTGTGTTTCTGTGTGTCTGTGTGACTGAATGTGTATGGTTCTCTGTGTGTGTGTGTGTTTCTGTGTGTGAGTGTGTGTGTGTGTTTCTGTGTGTGAGTGTGTGTGTGTGTGGTGTGTATGTATGAGTGAGTGTGTGTGGTGTGAGTAAGTGTGTGCATGTGTGTATGTATGTATTGTGTGTGTGTGTGTGTGTGTGTGTGTGTAAAGTAAGTAAGTTAGGCAGGATGGCTAGCCAGCTCCATGGACCCTCCTGTCTCAGCTTCCTCTGTTCTTGGAATACAAGCTTGTGGATTATTTATTTATTTAAAGTTGGTCTTGATCTCACAGAGATCCACCTGCCTCTGCCTCCTGAACCCTGAGGTTAAAGACTTACACCACCACACCTGGCCTCCGAGTGGCTTTTTTTAAGTGTAAGTCCTGGACACAAACCTCAGATTCTCACGCTTGGGCAGCAGGCCCTTTACCAGCTGACCTACACTCCCGCCCCTTGTACTATTTCTCTGAGTCATTGCATCCAGGACTGTGGGTTCAACACCTTCCTGTGCCAACGGCTGCCAAGTTTGGCTGTGTACCCAGCTCATTCCTCCGGAGCTCCGAACAGCCTGTGCTAATTGTGTTTTGACTCATGATCTCACTGGGTAGCTCTGGTTGGCCTAGAACTTTCTATGAGGTGACCCTCCTTCTTCTCTCTCAAGTACCAGCAGTGTAGGCATGCCACATCATGACTGGCTGTTGCCCACTTCTGGGTGTCCATGGTCATTTTAAAGTTAGCCTGCCCAAAGCTAAATCATTGTGGTTTTTTTTTTTTTTTTTTTTTTTTTTTTGCCCCCAAAACTCCTTAATTGGTGTTCACTTAGAATATAGAAGACCATCCAACTGTTCACTCTGGAAACCCGGGAATATTATTATTTTGTTTGTTTGTTTTGTTTTGTTTTTGTTTGTTTTGTTTTGGTTTTGGTTTTTCAAGACAGGGTCTCTCTGTGTAGCCTTGGCTGTCCTGAACTCACTTTGTAGACCAGACTGGCCTCAAACTCACAGCGATCTACCTGCCTCTGCCTCCCCAGTACTGGGATTACAGGTGTGTGTTACCATGCCCCATCCAGGAATCTTATTTATTCCTCGGTCTCTCTTACATGACTCCACGCATGTCACCAATCACTCATCCTCCTTCCACAGTGAGCCCTGACCTCTCCATCTGCACACCATGCCATGTCCAGGCTGCACACCCCCCCCCCCCCCCCCACCCCCGTCCTCGGTGTCACTGTCACATCCTTCCAACCAGAACAGCTTCTCAGGGGCCCTAGTGAGCCTCTGCTCTCTTCCACGAACTAGCCGGTAGAATCTTCTTTTTTTTTTTTTTTTAAACTATCCTAGAGTGTCCATCATCCACTCAGGATCCCTCAGTGACCCAGAAGTATCTAACAGTATAGTCAGTCCTCTGGCTCCTGCCGCTTAGTCTCCCCACGTTGATCAGCCTTCAGTCTCTGTGAGTTCGAGGCCAGCCTGGTCTACAAAGTGAGTCCAGGACAGCCAGGGCTACACAGAGAAACCCTGTCTCGAAAAAACAAAAAACAAAACAAACAAACAAAAAAAGACCCTGGACGTGATCTTCCGGGCTCATTTTTCGTCACACGTCACACACCGCGCACGCATGCGCACACCACTTTATCCGCGTCTACCTCGTCCTCGTGGGTGTCTCCTTCGCCTCCTCTGGCTCTGGTGGCCAGAGGTGTTCAATATTAAGGAAGAAAGAAAAGGGGAGACAGAAGGACAGGAGGAAGAGACGGTAAGAGAGAGCCAGGCTTGGAACAAGGAACAAGAGCGTGTCCAGGGAACAGAGGCAGCCTGACGCTTGACTTCGGACAGCCGTTAGACCTGTCTCTTCAGTCGTCTCATTCCAAAGCCTGTACCTCTTTGTTCTAGTTTGTCCTCGATGTATCTTCATTTTCACTATTTTATTGACCGCAGCTGCCAAGCCATTGCAGCCCTTATACAGCCGCAAACACAGCTGCTTCCTTCTAACCAGCGGCCGCTGTGCAGCACTCTGATTTCCTGGCTTACAGCGCCACCGCGTGGACAGCTGTACTAACAGGCAGCAGCTCCATCCCACACTCACTTCCAATCCCCCCCCCCCCCGCTGGTGACGTAATGTGGGTAATGCCGCTAGATCTAAACCCCGCTCCAGAGCGTCTCCAGGTTCCCTGTCCCTTCCAGCACCTCCTCCCTCCTTCAGCACTGGGCACAGCACCCTCTGTGTCCCCCCCTCAGCCCTCCTTCCCAGCTTCTAACCTCTGCCCATCCATCACTACACAAGAAATAAATGTCACTTTTTAAGATTTTAGTTTTATGTGTGTGAGTGTTGGCCCGCATGTCTGTGTGAACCAGGTGTGTGCCTGGCACCCACGAGGTCAGGAGATGGCACTGCAGACAGCGGTGAGCTGCTCTGTGGCTGCTGGCTGAACCCAGGTCCTCTGTAAGAGCAGCAAATTGCCTTAACAGCTGCGTAGGATAAGCCAGGCGTGGTGGTGCACACCTTCGATCCCAGCACTCAAGACGCAGAGGCAGGAGGATCTCTGTGAGTTTAAAGCCAGCTTGGTCTACATAGTGGTCTCCAGGACAGCCAGAGCTACATAGAGAGACGAGAGAATGTTGTTTCAAACAAACAAACAAATAAGAGGGGCAGTAGGGGGGCAGCTGGTAAAGACTGACGACCTAAATTCAATCTGGAGGACTTACACAACAGAAAGAGGAAAAACAAGTCCTGAAAGTTGTTCTATGTGCCACAGTACCTTCGTATGTGTGCCACATAGATGTAATTTTTGTTGTTTTGGTTTGGTTTGGGTTTTGTGGGTTGTTTTTTGTTTGTTTGGTTTTTGGTTTTTCAAGACAGGGTCTCTCTGTGTAGCCTTGACTGTCCTGGACTCACTTTGTAGACCAGGCTGGCCTCGAACTCACAGTGATCCACCTGCCTCTGCCTCCCAAGTGCTGGGATTAAGGGCGCGAATGAGCCACCACCGCCTGGCAGATGTAACTATTTTTAAGACAGGATCTCACAGTGTAGCCCTGGCTGACCTGGAACTCACTGTGTAGACCAGACTGGCCTTATTTTCACAGAGCTTCGCCTGCCTCTGCTCCCAAATGTTATTTTATTTATCATGTGTATGAGTGTTTTGTCTGTATGTATGTCTGTGTCCGATGTTCGTTCTTGGTGTCCAAGCTAGGCAGAAGACTGTGTTGGATCCTCTGGAACTGGAGTCACAGGCTGCTGTGAGCCTCCATGTTCCATGCGGGAATTGAACCCAGGTCCTGTGGAAAAGCAGCCGCCTCTCTTAAGTCACCCAGGCATCATTTTAAACTTAAAAGACAAAAGCCGGGCATGTATGTTGTGGAAAATTAGACACATGGAGGGGAGCAGAGAGAGCTCCAGGCTGATCCAGGAGGTGCGGTTTGTTTGTTGTGTCCTATTTTGTTTTTGTTTGAGACAGGGTCTCACTATGTAGCTCTGGCTGACCTGGAACTCACTATGTAGATATGTAGACCAGGCTGGCCTTGAACTCACAGAGATCCACCTGCCCCTGCTTTCCAAGTGCTGGGAGTAAAATTGTACGCCGCCCCACCTTGCGGGGAGAAGCGTGGTTTAGACCGTGCTGTGCATCCCTCACTATCTTTGGTTTCCCCTTTTTGGTTTTCCCTTCTTTGAGACAGGGTCTCACTCTGTAGCCCAGGCTGGCATAGAACTCAGAGCAACCCTCCTGCCTCCAACTTAGATGTTCAAGATTACTGGCAAGAGCCACCACGGGTAGATTTCTTTTATTTGATGATGATGATGGTGACGGTGATGATGATGGTGATGATGGTGATGATGATGATGGTGGTGATGATGATGATGATGGTGATGGTGCATATTATGTGTCTGTGTGGGTTTGCACTCCTTAGTGCAGAAGCTGCAAAAGCCAGAAGAGGCGTCAGAGCCCCTGCAGCAGGGGTTAACGGGCAGTTAGCAGCTGCCGGATGTGGTGCTGGGAACCAAAAGGCCCTCGGGAAGAACAGTCTGCGCTTTCAACAGCAGAGTCATCGCTCCAGCCTTCATGCCTAGATCTTTAACAGATAAGCTCTTCAGCCTCTAACACAGCCTTTGCATTATTCCACAAGGGTGAAGTTGACTTGGATCCACTACAAGTCCAGGTCTTCTTCTTGGTTTTTCGAGACAGGGTCTCTCTGTGTAGCCTTGGCTGTCCTGGACTCACTTTGTAGACCAGGCTGGCCTCGAACTCACAGCGATCCGCCTGCCTCTGCCTCCTGAGTGCTGGGATTAAAGGTGTGCACTACCACACCCAGCCCAGGTCCCGCTTTCATGCTGAGTCTCATCTATTTTCTTTTCCAGGATTGAACAGTTTTCGCTCCATGAATGTCACATAACATTATTTAACTGGTCCCTATTTGGGGATATTTTGTTGCTTTTATTTTACTGCCATCATAAACTGAACTTCAGCAAAGCATCTCTCTGGGTGAGTGTGTGCACATGTTGCACACGTGTGACCTGGAGTTTGAGCCCAGGCCCTTCCTGTGGTAGGCAAGCACTGTGCATCCCTGGCGGGCCTCCGACCACGTCAAAGTCGCTTTGCAAATGTTCCTATGGAAGGCACACTAGCCCATTCAGGTGAGCCGGTCTGATCCAAACTGAGGTTTCTCTTCCCTCCCCGCCAGGCCACGCCCTCAGCCTGGGGCACTCCTCCCGGTCAGTCCATCTCGTTTTCCCCATCCCCCACACCAGGAAGCACAACGGACTTAGATTCACTTCTCATTTACAGCCGGTTGACTCCTGTTCTCCACTTTCCAGGACTCTCAAGTTTCTTGCTGTCTTCTCACCTGGCACAGAACTCAGAACCTCCTGCTTTCCTTGTGTTCATGTCATCTCCGTGTCATACTTGAGAGCTTTGTATAGTGTTTTGTATATTTATCACTTGAGACAGTCTTGTGTAGCCCAGGCTGGTCTCACACTTCCTTTGTAGCCAAGGATGGCCCTGAACTTGTGGGAACCCAACCCAGGGCTTTGGACTTGCCACTAAGGACTCCATCAGCTGAGCTAAACCCCCAGGTGTCACTTAGTTGACACCGAGCTGCTACTCTGCTTACTGGGTGCCAGTACTGCACTACGCATCTGAACTACGTTGTCCTAAAGCATCTGGGAATAGGTATTAGTGACCCACGATGCAAAACACAAACGTGGAGTTCTGGGCAAGGCTAACGGGCCTCACAGCAGGAGCTCTGAGGTCATTGAATGCTGGGCTAGTTAGCAGTGTCACAGACTGCTGGCTGTCCCGGTGGACGGGTGTCAAACAGGAAGGCTAAGTGTGAGCACCGTCAAGCATCTTCCAGAGTCGACACCGCAGCCCTGCCCACAGCTGCACACGCTTGCCTGTGGACAGTTGATGGTACTAGACCTTGAGATCCTTGAAAATACCACGCCTGACTTTTAACAAGCACCTGAAAGGGTTCGCCGAGACGTGGAGAATATGGGACTGTTTCATCTGTAGTGAGCTTTAAAATAGTAACAGTGACTGAAAGTTGAAGTGTTTTTATTGTCATTCTGTGGGCAATTCTAAATAAGGTCACAGATAAAATACTTCCTGAGGGGAGAATTCCTTTCTTTAGAACAGGATATCGGGCCAGGTGTAGTGGTTCACGCCTTTAATCCCAGCGCTCGGGAGGCAGAGGCTGGCGGATCACTGTGAGTTCGAGGCCAGCCTGGTCTACAAAGTGAGTCTAGGCTACACAGAGAAACCCTGTCTCGAAAAACAAAAAATAAAAAAAACCCAAAAGAACAGGATATTGGGGCTGGAGAGATGGCTCAGAGATTAAGCACACTGGCTGCTCTTCCAAAGGTCTTGAGTTCAACTCCCAGCAACCACATGGTGGCTCACAACCATCTATAATGTGACCTCTTCTGGTGTGCAGGTGTACCTGCAGGCAGAGCTCTGTATACATAATAAATAAATCTTTTTTGGTTTTTCGAGACAGGGTTTCTCTATGTAGCCTTGGCTGTCCTGGACTCACTTTGTAGACCAGGCTGGCCTCGAACTCACAGCGATCAGCCTGCCTCTGCCTCCCGAGTGCTGGAATTAAAGGCATGCGCCACCACGCCCGGCTAAATAAATCTTTAAAAAAATAAATTAAGGACTAGAGAGATGGCTCAGTGGATAAGAGCACTGTCTGCTCTTTCAAAGGTCCTGAGTTCAATTCCCAGCAACCATGTGCTCACAACCATCCATAATGAGATCTGATGCACTCATACATAAAATAAATAAATAAAATTTTAACTAATTAATTATAAAAGAAACAGGATATTGATAGGTCAAACTAGCCTCAAACCCACAATGCTTCCCCAGAACTGTGGGTAACCCACGCCCCACTAGGGCAGTGCTAACAATGAACTCACTTTCACTACTTCCACGGTGTATGAAAATCAACTCATCCCAGGCCACCTAAAGATTTTCTACAGCTATTAGAGACAGGGTTTCTCTGTGTAGCCTTGGCCATCCTGGACTCACTTTGTAGACCAGGCTGGCCTCGAACTCACAGCGATCCACCTGCCTCTGCCTCCTGAGTGCTGGGATTAAAGGCGTGCGCCACCACGCCCGGCTCAGCTATTCATTTTTTAAATTGTAATTTATGTATGTACTTATTTGTGTGCACATGCCTGCCATGCATGTGGGAGCCAGAAGACAGTTTTCAGGAATCTGTTCTCCCCTGGGATGTGGGCTCAAGGGCTCAGACTTGAGTGGGCAGTCTTGGTGGCAGATGCCTTACCTACTGAGCCACCAGCCCTGTACCTATTCATGTGAAAATAAACTTTTAACAGTTCAGAGTACCCTTGGAGTCAAAGCTTACAGCAAGATATATTCATTTCTATTTTTTATTTTTTTCCAGAGTGGTGTGGCTTTTAAAAAATATATATTTTTTAAAAAATTTTAATTCGGCTGGAGGGGTGGCTCAGAGGTTAAAAGCACTGTCGGTTCTTCCAAAGTTCCTGAGTTCAATTTCCCAACAACCACATGGTGGCTCAGAACCATCTCTAATGTAATCTCTTGTCCTCTTCTGGCACACACATGATGACAGAATAGTGTACAAATAATAAATAAATAAATCTTTAAATTTTTTTAAAGATTTATTTATTTCATTCACTTTACATCCCAATCATAGGCCCCTCCCTCCTCTCCTCCTAGTCTTACCTTCCCTCCCTCTTTCCTCATCTCCCCTCTGCATTCTCAGAAAAGGGGAACCACCCCTTCCCCCTCCCCCCCCCAGCTCATCAAGTCCCATCAGAACTGAGCTCATCCGCTTCCCCTGAAGCGTGGGGAGGCAGCCCCACAAGAGGGGGAGTGATCAAAAAGCAGGCAACCAAGTCCGTTTCAGAGACAGGCCCCCTCCGCTTACTGGGGGAGCCACTGGCTACATCTGTGTAGGTCCAGTCTACATATGGCCCTTGGTTGGAGCTTCAGTCTTCACAGGAGCTCCACAAGAAGACCAGGAGAACCAACTAACCAGGGCCTGCAGAGGGTTGCGGAGACTGAAGCATTCCTACTTTTTGTTTGTTTGTTTGTTTGTTTTTTGGTTTTTCGAGACAGGGTCTCTCTGAGTAGCCTTGGCTGTCCTGGACTCACTTTGTAGACCAGGCTGGCCTCAAACTCACAGCGATCCGCCTGCCTCTGCCTCCCGAGTGCTGGGATTAAAGACGTGTGCCACCACCGCCCGGCCTGCATTCCTACTTTTTAATGATTGCTTTTAAAATAATTTATATCCAGCTGAAGTGGTGCATGCCTGTGATTCAGCACTCGAGGAGACAGAGGCAGGTGGATCTCTGTGAGTTTGAGGCCAGCCTGGTCTACAAAGGGAGTCCAGGACAGCCAGGGCTGTTACACAGAGAAACTCTGTCTCAAAAAAAAAAATTATATAAAAAAATTTAGTGTGTATACAGATGCATGCTTTGCACAAGCACACACATGGCACGCACATGAGTGCAGGTGCCTCAAGACAGGAAAAGGGCATCTGACCACCTGGAGCTGGAGTGACAGGTGACTGTGAGCTGCCTGATGGGGGTTCTAAGAACTGAAACTCAGATCCTCCGTACGATCAGTAAGCGCTCTTAACAGCTGCACCATTGCCCCAGCCTCAGAGAGAGAGAGAGAGAGAGATTGTTTTGCCTGCACGTATGACGTGCACCACACTCATATAGTGTACAGAGAGCCAAGAAGAGGGCATCAGAGCCTCTGGAACTGAGGTTACAGATATGAGCTGCCATGTGGCTTCTGGGAACCGAACCCAGGTCCTCTGAAAGAGCAGCTGATGCTTTTAACCACAAAGCCACCTCTCCAGGCCCAAGATATGTTCTTTCATTTCGGCAACGCGTGAAAAACAAACCAAAGTCATGCACAATGACTCTGGAGAAATGCCACTCGACTTGTCTAGTTCTGCCACTCCGAGTATCCTCTGGTGTTGAAAATGTAAAACAGAGCCCAGGGAGATGACTCACTCAGCAGTTTAAGGTACTTACTGTCAAACCTGGTGATCTGAGTTCGATTCCTGGAGCCCAATACGATGGAGTAAGAGAACCAGCTGCCGAAAGTTGTCCTCTGACCACATGCTTGCTGTGGCAACATGCACGCACACACAAACAAACAATAAGTAAATAACAGTGAAAACGGAACATATTTTGCTGGGTAAATGCGCCTTTTAGTACATCCATGAGTGAGTCGGCTCTCTGAAACACAAGTCAAGAAAAGTGAAGTGTGGTAGCTCACACCTGTAATCCCAGCACTCGGAGACAGAGGCAGGCAGATAGATTCTCTGTGAGTTCAAGCCCATACTGGTCTACAAAGTGAGTTCCAGGACAGCCAGAGTTATGTAGATAGACACTGTCTCAAAAAAAAAAAAAAAAAAAAAAGAAGAAGAAGAAGAAGAAGGAGGAGGAGGAGGAGGAGGAGAAAAGTGAAGGGAGGGGGCTGGAGAGATGGCTCAGAAGTTACTGGTTTTACAGAAGACCCAGGATTGGTTCCCAGCTTTCACATGGCAGCTTAAAACAGCTTGTAAGGCCAGTTCCAGAGGCCCCGGTGCTGTCATGGGCACCAGGACCAGGCATGCACTCCACAGTCACATATATACAAGCAAGACACTCATCTATATGAAAGAAATAAACCTTTCGTTTTGTTTTATTTTGTTTGTTTTTCAAGACATGGTTTCCCTGTGTAGCCTTGGCTGTCCCAGACTTGCTTTGTAGACCAGGTTGGCCTCGAACTCACAGTGACCCACCTGCCTCTACCTCCTGAGTGCTGGGATTAAAGGCGTGAGCCACCATGCCTGGCTTTTTTTTTTTTTTTTTTAAGAATAAGATACAGAGTTGTATGCCTTTAACCCAACACTTAGGAGGCAGAGGCAGGAAGATCTCCATGAATGTTAAGCCAGCCTGGCCTACATAGCAAATTCCACGCTAGCTAGGGCCAGTGATATGAGCAATGACACAGAGGCTTTTTAATATTTTAAAGCTTGGGCATTTTTAGCTGGGCAGATTCCCAGCCAGATTTCTGTCTTAACCTGACTAATCCTGACACTACACCGTGCCACATGGTCGGCACTGCGTCCTGCCATATGGTCACCTCGCTACTCCTGTGCACATGCACCCTTTCACCCTGTGTCCTGCTGGTGAATCTCCCAACTTCGCTTTTTTCTCTCAGAGACTCTCTCTCTCCCGGAAGTTCTGCCCTCCACTTCCTTCTCAGATATCGGCTGTTAGCTCTTTTGCTTTGTAGACCAGGCTGGTCTCGAACTCACAGAGATCTGCCTGTCTTTGCCTCCCAAGTGCTGGGATTAAAGGCGTGTGCCACCATACCCGGCCAGCTGTCAGCGTCAGCCCTTTATTATATCCAATAGGCAAGTGAGGAAGGATGAATGTTTACAAACTACAAGGCCAGTGATGGGCCATAGAAGCAACAATAGCAAGATCTAACTAGTAGGCTAGCACTTAGCTCTCTGCCAGTTTAGCAGTCAACAATCCAATATACAGAGACATCTTCACATAACCTACTCCACTTTGCTTATTTTGTCTTACTTACAGCCTGCCATTCCAAACTCATTTACATCTGTGTATACATTTTTGTACATCAGAACTTGACACGCTTAGGACGGGTTTGATCCAAGTATGCATCTTGCAGTCTCGGTCCAACCAAAGTTAACTCTCTGTCTCCGCTTCAGCTGCTAACTATCTTGGACTGTTTAAGTCCAAATCTCCTTGTAACATTTGAAACAAATTACTTAACTGTTGAGCAGTTAATCCAATGGTGGATCATAGCCAATTAATATCTCCCATTATTTTTTGAAAACCATTAAGAGTTTGCAACTGATCTCTATGAATCTGTACCTTTAGTGTTGAATTTTTTTGTTGTTGTTGACTTGTTTTATAACCCAAGTGGTTAAGAGAATATCCTCTCTGTATGTTTTCATGTGCAATCTGTAACCCTCAGCGTGGCAGAATTCCTTGTGTTTCCTTAACCATCTAAAGCATCTGCATCAGAATCAGCCAACAAAATATATCATCCATGTAATGATAGATAATGGACTAAGATTGCCTACAAATTATTTCTAGTGGTTGTTGCACAAACTATTGGCATAAAGTTGGACTATTTAACATTCCCTGTGGAAGAACTTTCCAATGACATCTTTTTACTGGTCCACCAGTACTGTGAAAGCAACCCTTTCCTTATCCTGTTCATGTAAGGGGATGGTGAAAAAGCAATCTTTTAAGTCAATTACTGCCAGGCGGTGGTGGCGCACGCCTTTAATCCCAGCACTTGGGAGGCAGAGGCAGGTGGATCTCTGTGAGTTCGAGGCCGGCCTGGTCTACAAAGTGAGTCCAGGACAGTCAAGGCTACACAGAGAGACCCTGACTCGAAAAACAAAAAAAAAAAAAACAAAAAAAAAAAGAAAAGAAAAAAGTCAATTGCTATTATGGGCCATGATTTAGGTAATAAAGTTAAAAAAAAAAAAAAATCCAGGGTGTAACAGACCCATTGGCTGTAAGGGGACTCACCACCCTTAAATCTGTTACCATTTTCCTGACTTAATTTTTTACGGCAAACACAGGGGAATTCCATGGGCTGTAGACGCTTCCATATGTTCAGCCTCCAGCTGCTCATGTGCTTGTTCCTTAGTTGAGGGCTAGTGATCTACCACGCAGGCTTGTTGGTTCAACCATCTTAAGAGCGGAGCCATTGGTATTTCAGCAGTGCCCATCCCCATAAATTTGAAAACTCAGTTCCTGTGGACAATGGACACAGCTTGTGATTGGTTTTTAATGACACGTATCAATACCTTCACCGGGAGCATCTACCAGTTCACCCCTAATTTCATCATGAGCTGCCTTTGGGGTTGCAGGAATATTAATCTGCGTGCCCGACTGTTGTAAAAGATCCCTTCCCCCATAAACCCCAGGAAGCCTAGGCATTCTTTTTGAAAACCCATCACCTGGTTCACTTCTTTGGTGGAAAGTACCGTATTTCTCACAGTTAAACGCATTTTGAGATCTGGGGCTTTCAGCAGCTTGGTCACTATTTCTTTATAAATGGCCAATTTCTCTGCAACTGAGCACCATACATTCTGATATCGCAATAGCCTGTCCTACGATATTAGATATTATCATGGTACGCCTGATAACCAATATCAGTTGTGCCCCTGATCTGTTTGTCCTTTGGTGTTGCTGGAGCCTTTAATGGTTGGTCGAATAGCAGCACTTTTTACATTCTCAACTGCAAAGGTCTCTGTCAACACCTGTCTCACATCAGGGTCTGGTATGGCTTTGTTACAGCTCAAACCAACCTTTGCGAGAAGTCTGAGAAGGCCTCTCCAGAGCCTTGTACAATCTTAGTAAAAGAGGAGGGCCTTTTCCCGGGCTCCTCAGCTTTGTCCCAAGTGCCTTTTTTTTTTTTAAAGCCGCTCAACGACATTGTTCCATAGCAACAGCGTCAGATCAAGTCTGTTCTCGTAAATCAGAGTACCGCCCGTCACCAAGCAACTGATCTTTGACAATGTTCATTTCCCCTTGCTCTGTTTCACTGTTCAGTTTTCACTGCTTCCTCCCTCCACCACGTTAATCACTGTAACTGATGACCGGCTTCGAGCACAGCTGTTATCATAGCCTTCCTGTCTTGGGGAATAATTCTATTTTGGGTACCCCCGTTACTTAGTATTTGTTTTACATAAGGTGAATGTGTTCCGTAGGAAATGACAGCCTCTTTAACTGCCTCAGGCCATAGGACTCCACGCTGTCTCCTAATCACTATCTGCACCATTAGTAGCCACGTGCTGCACAATTGCTGGGAAGATCGATGAGGACTTTATAATCCCAGGCCACCTGCCTCTGGTGACACAGTTGGCTCAAAAGTAATCCTTTCTTTCAGGAGGGGCTGTTTTTCTTTGGCCCTGTCCCTCTCTGCATAGCCTCCTTGCCTCCCCCCACCCCTGCCCCGACACACAGAGGGCTCCCTGCACACTTTGCTCAGGGGCTGCGGGGATTTGAAAGCAAAAGTGTGCAGTGCTGGGTGGGCCCCCCTCCTGATTTCTAGGCCGGCTTGCTTCCCTCTTCCACACTATGGGGACCTCCTGCCCCCTTGCTCAGCCGCTGGGTCTGAGCCCTTTTTTGTTCCCTGCCTTCTGGTGCCACCCACTCCCCATCCACTCCCACCTCTACCTGAGACGTTTCCAGTTGCACAGCCAACTCTGCAACCCTTTCAAAGTGAGAGAATAGAGTTACCCTTTCAGCTTTCCTGCTTCATCCATTTTGTTTGTTTGTCTGTTTTGTTTCTCACATTACTTCATTTCTACCTGCAAGTT